>NC_057799.1:219392439-219692439 GCF_018294505.1 Triticum aestivum
GACTTGCATCACCATTGAGCGCAACCAAGACGGCCGCCGAGAGCAGTGGAACGACGGGATGACTGTCCGCCTCCTCCCCCTCGCAGGGAAAGGCGCATCTCCCCGCCGCCTGTTGAACACCTGACGCTCGGCGACTGCCTTGGCCACCGAGAGGGAGTCGGAGAGAACGATGCCCGCCACCGGATCGACCGTCTCCACCGATCCCTGGCGCTAGAAGAAGAAGATGAGCTGGGTCCGCCTTGTTTTGGACCCCGTATTCGAGATGAACCCTTCCCCAAAGGGTTCACACTCCCAAGAGACATGCCCAAGTACACTGGCTCCGTGAAGCCGGAGGATTGGCTAGTCGACTACTCCACAGCCGTCAGCATCGCGAACTTCTACAAGCGCGTTGCTGTGAAGTACGTTCCACTCATGCTCCAGGGCACTGCCCGGACATGGCTGAACATCCTGAAGCCCCGCAGCATCAACAGCTAGGTCGACTTCACCGAAGCCTTCATGCGCAATTTCACCAGCACGTACAAGCGGCCGCCCAAACCTCGCCAGCTCTCCTTGTGCGTACAAGGCCCCAACGAGTCGACTCGCGACTACCTCACGCGCTGGGCCGAGCTCCGCAACTCTTGCGAAGGCGTGCACGAGGTGCAGGCCATTGAGTACTTCACCGCTGGGTGCCGAGAGGGCACCCTCCTCAAGCACCGACTTCTCTGCGACGAGCCGGCGACCCTCGACGAGCTGCTGATCATAGCAGATAAATATGCCACGGCCGACTTCTCCATGAAGGCAGAAATCCAAGTTGATGCATCTGGCAAAGTGGCCCCTCAGGCTCCTCGGACCCCGGTTGGCGACACCAGTCGGCGCCAACAACCAAGCGACAACAAGCACAAGGCCATGCAGCCGGCTTCCACAAGCCGGCAGGTGGCGACAGTCGAAGACCAGCGGCCAGAAGGGCAGCCTCCATCCAAACGCCAGAAGGGCGGCAAGCCCAATTGGCTGCCTGCTTTCTCGTATGAACAGACTCTTGACGCACCCTGCAAGTTCCATAGTGGTGCGAAGCCGTCCAACCACACCACTCGGAAATGCCATTGGCTCACCAGGATCGCCAAGGGAGACGGCCTTCTGCCTCCTCCGCCTGCTGGGAAGCCGCCTCCTCCCCCCCCCAGCAGCCGGCGGTTCGACCAGTCGGAGCCATACAAGATGAGTATCCTGAAGAGCACGGAGCTTATGTCGTGTTCACTAGCGTGGCCGACGACAAGCACAACAGATGGCAACGACAGCAAGAAGTGAATGCGGTGGCATCAGAGACCCCCGAGTTCATGCATTGGTCCAAGAAGCCCATCAGCTGGAGCAGAGCCGACCACCCGGAAGTGATGCCCAATCCCGGTTCCTACGCCCTGGTTCTGGATGCCACCTTTGCCACAGATAGGCGAGCTGCTCGTTTTTCCCGAGTTCTGATAGATGGCGGCAGCAGCATCAACATCCTGTACAAGGATACCACGGAGAAGTTAGGAATCAAACAAAGGCAGCTTCAGTCCAGCTGGACCGTATTCCATGGCATAGTTCCCAGCCTTTCCTGCTCACCAATCGGCAAAATCCATATAGACGTCCTCTTCGGAGACAAGGATCATTTCTGCCGAGAGCCAGTCTAGTTTGAGGTGGTGGACCTTGAAAGCCCATACCATGCACTACTTAGCCGGCCTGCTCTGGCCAAGTTCATGGCAGTCCCCCACTATGCTTACCTCAAGATGAAGATGCCGAGTTCCAAGGGAATTCTGACCCTAGCAGGGGATTACAAGAAGTCGTCCGCTTGCGCAGCAGATAGCAGCCGGCTAGCCGAGTCCCTTGTGATCACGGCTGAAAAGCGACTCCTTGACCGAGTTGTGGCGATGGCAAGCAAGCAACCGGAGATGTCACCCAACCCCAAGGAGTCGGAAGCCGAGGGCTCATTCAAGCCGGCCAAAGAGACAAAGAAGATACCCTTGGACCCGGAGCACCCAGAGAGGTACGCTGTCATAGGTGCAAACCTTAACAGCAAATAGGAAGGCGAGCTCGTCGATTTCCTGCGTGATAATCGGGACATCTTTGCATGGTCGCCTAAGGACATGCCGGGTGTTCCGACGGATTTCGCCGAGCACAAGTTACATGTCCGGTCTGATGCCAAGCCAGTCAGGCAGCCCTTGTGCCGCCTATCAGAAGAGAAGAGAAGAGTCGTTGGAGAAGAGATAGCTCGGCTGCTGGCAGCCGGCTTCATCATGGAAGTGTTCTTTCCAGAGTGGCTGGCCAACCCAGTCCTTGTGCTGAAGAAAAACAAGAAGTGGCGCATGTGTATTAATTACACCAGCCTCAACAAAGCCTGCCCCAAAGACCCGTTTGCTTTGCCGAGAATTGACCAAGTGATAGACTCCACAGCCGGGTGCAAGCTGTTGAGTTTTTGGGACGCTTACTCAGGGTATCACCAGATCAAGCTGAACCCGGCCGACCGACTGAAGACCGCCTTCATCACACCATTTGGAGCCTTCTGCTACTTGACCATGACGTTCGGCTTGAGGAATGTCGGCGCCACGTTTCAACGTTGCATGCAGAAGTGCCTCCTCAAACAACTCGGCAGAAACGCCCACGTTTATGTGGACGATGTTGTGGTGAAGACGGAGAAGCGTGGAACGCTGCTAGAGGACCTCAAGGAGACCTTTGAGAACTTGCACCGATTTCAAATCAAGCTCAACCCAGAGAAATTCGTCTTTGGAGTACCAGCCGGCCAGCTTCTTGGATTCCTGGTCTTAGAGCACGGCATAGAGTGCAACCCTGTGAAGATCAAGGCCATCGAGAGGATGGAAGTGCCCACCTGACTGCTGGATGTGTAGAAGTTCACCGGCTGTTTGGCGTCCATCAGCCGTTTCATCAGTCGGCTGGGAGAGAAGGCTCTTCCCCTGTACGAGCTCATGAAGAAGACCACTTTTTTCGAGTGGAACGACAAGGCGGATGAAGCTTTTCTCCAACTCAAAAAGATGTTGACTACTCCATCTGTCCTGGCGGCTCCGACTCCTAAGGAGCCCATGCTCCTCTACATCGCCGCCACCAGCCGAGTGGTCAGCACAGTCATAGTGGTAGAGCGCAAGGAGGAAGGCAAGGCACTACCAGTCCAGAGACCGGTGTATTACCTGAGTGAAGTGCCGTCAGCCTCCAAGCAAAACTACCCCCACTACCAGAAGATGTGCTACGGCGTGCACTTTGCCGCCAACAAATTGAAGCCGTATTTTCAAGAGCACCCAATCACTGTGGTCTGCACAGCTCCACTAGCCGAGATCATTGGAAGCCGGGATGCTTCAGGCCGAGTGGCCAAATGGGCCATCGATTTGGCCCCCTACACCATCTACTACCAGCCTCGCACCGCCATCAAGTCACAAGCGCTGGCCGACTTCCTCGTCGACTAGGCCGAGACCCAGTACCTGCCGCCAGGGCCCGACTCCACCCATTGGCGGATGCATTTTGATGGTTCCAAGATGCGCACCGGTTTGGGAGCCGGCATCGTCCTCACCTCTCCCAAAGGCGACAAGCTCAGATATGTGCTGCAAATCCATTTTGCAGCCTCCAACAACGTTGCTGAGTACGAGGCACTCATTCACGGGCTCCGGCTTGCCAAAGAGCTCGGCATTCGCCGGATCCTGTGCTATGGTGACTCTGACTTGGTGGTCCAGCAGTCGTCAGGCGACTGGGACGCCAAAGATGCAAACATGGCGAGCTACCGCTTCCTCATACAACAACTCAGTGGATATTTTGAAGGGTGCGAGTTTCTCCATGAGCCAAGAAATGACAATGAGCAAGCAGATGCCTTGGCACGAATCGGCTCCACCCGTCAAGCAATACCGACCGGCGTCGCCCTACAACGCCTCCTCAAGCCGTCTGTCAAGCCATCGCTAGAGTCGGATTCTATCTTCGTGCCGGCTCCTCCTGAAGCAGTTGGATCCGACTTGAGAGCTCCAGCAGCCGGCACGGTAATTCTGGCAGGCGGCCCGGGGGCCGCGGCAGTCGCTCCCGGCCCCGGGACTTCAGAACCCGGCCCGGGGACTGCAGCGGGCAGCCCGGGGACTTCAGAGCCTGGCCCAGGGACTACACCAATCGGCCCGGGGACTTCATCAACTCAGCAAGCGACACCGGCAGCTGACTCCAACCCGCCACCTCCCGGCCCAACCGCCCTAGTGCAAGTAGCAGTCATAGCAGTCGAAGAAATCGCAGCACCTTCATGGGCCCAGCCCATCCTCAACTTCCTAGTGCACAAAGAGCTGCCGACTGATGAGATCTCAGCCCGGCAAGTGCAACGCCGGGCAGCAGCATACACCATAGTCAACAGAGAGCTTGTGAGGCGCAGTGTGACTAGTGTCTACCAGCGCTGCATGGAGCCGGAGCAAGGCCAAGCAATCCTCAAAGACATCCATCAAGGCAAATGTGGCCACCATGCGCCTTCAAGAGCACTTGTCGCCAAATCTTTCCGCCATGATTTTTTCTGGCCGGCTGCTCTAGAAGACGCCAAAGACTTGGTCTAGAAATGCAAAGGGTGCCAGAAGTTCCATTTCAAGCCACATCAGCCGGCTTCTGCACTCAAGACTATCCCCATTGCCCAGCCCTTTGCTGTCTGGGGCCTGGACATGGTGGGACCATTCAAGACTGCACGAGGTGGCATGACTCATCTGCTTGTCGCAGTAGACAAGTTCACCAAGTGGATAGAAGCAAAACCAATCAAGAAGCTGAACGGTCCGACCGCTGTGACTTTCGTTTCCGACATCACCATCCGGTATGGCATACCACACAACATCATCACCGACAATGGCACAAACTTTGCCAAAGGCGCCTTGGCCCGTTTCTGCGTGACGCAGGGCATCCGACTGGACCTAGCGTCCGCTGCCCATCCGCAGTCAAACGGCCAAGTAGAGCGAGCAAACGGCCTCATCTTGTTCGGCATCAAGCCCCGATTGGTCGAGCCTCTGGAGCGTTCAGCCGGCTGCTGGCTCGACGAGCTTCCAGCCGTCCTCTAGAGCCTGCGCACAACTCCGAACAAGTCAACCAGCTTCACGCCTTTCTTCCTCGTCTACGGTGCCGAAGCTGTCATCCCAACGGACATAGAATTCGACTCTCCTCAAGTCACCATGTATACCGAAGAGGAGGCAGAAGAAGCACGTCAAGACGGCGTCGATCTGCTGGAGGAGGGCTGGCTGTTGGCACTCAGCCGGTACAGCATCTACCAGCAGAGCCTGCGCCGATACTACAATCGGAAGGTCAAGCCGAGATCTTTCCAAGAGGGAGACCTTGTGCTCCGGCTGATTCAGCGAACAATCGGCCAGCACAAGCTCTCAGCGCCTTGGGAAGGCCCCTTCATCATCAGCAAAGTCTTGGGCAATGACTCCTACTACCTGATCGATGCCCAGAAGCCTCGAGCGTGCAAAAGGGACGACTCTGGCAAGGAGACAGAGCGGCCATGGAATGCAAATCTCCTCCGAAGATTTTACAGTTAACGCAGTATGTACCACGCTACCTTTTGTATTAAAGTACGAAGACTCCGGGTCCCCCGAGAAGAGCTCGGGGACTGCCCTCTTTTATCTATATGATAAGAATTATGCCTATGAATGTGTCATTTTCTTTATGTCGCTTGGTACCGGGTCCAACTAGTCGGCCCGAGGACTTGCCGCCTTGTACTATGAAATGCTTCCTGCAGCCGGACAAGTAATGTGTTGGCACTTAAGCCGTCTCCTCCCAGAAGCCGCAGCTCGCAGAGCGACTGTCTGGTGGGCAGGAGCAAGGTAGAAAGGGTGCTCACATGAAAATGGCTAAGGACACAAAGCATGTGCATAGTTTAAGCCGGCTTTCCGCCTTCTACGACCGGTTGTTGAGCAGCCGGCCGACCGGCTTCTACTTAACTTGCTAAAATGTTCTAAAAACGGTAAGTACTTGCCTCCCCGGAAGTAGCTAAGTGCTTGACCCAGCCGCAGTCCGCAGAGCGGCTGTTCGGCTTGCAAGACGGCAACCAAGGGAAGGCGGCAAAGGAAAAAGCCAAAGAGTAGCAAGCAAGAAAAGATAGAACTCGGAAAAATATTTACATAGCAAAGGCCCTTGGCCAATATTCAACAGAAGTTTGAGATACACCCCGCAGGTGGAATTGTGCAAAATTAACAAGTTCGTCGAGACTGATAGACATGTGAAGCAAAGATAAACCGGCGGCCTAGGGAGCGGCAGACGGGTTCGGTGGATCGGAGGAGTCGGTGGCGCCGGTTGGTGGAGCGGCCGGCTGGACAGTCTCCGCTTGGTCGCCTCCAGTGGTAGCCGGCTCGGTTGGGCGTGGCTCGTTGCTGGAGGCGCGGTCGAGCTGAGGCTGGCCGTCCGCTCCGACCTCTGGTGCCTCCTCTTCGCCTTTCTCCTCCGCCTCATTCCTCGCCGCTGGAGTCGATCACCTCTGCCGAGTCCTCGCCGTCTTCCGAGTTCAGCCCGAGCCATTCTGGTGGCGCCTCGGCGCCGTTCTCAACCCGCTCCGGGACGAAGATGCTGGTGTCGGTGTGCTCGGCGATTGACGCCGCACGCTTGACGAGGTCATCTTCCATGACCGCCAACTCCTCCTGAGCCTCCAGCCGGAACGTGGCTAGCTGGGCTAGACTTAGCCCAGGGTACCACGCCTTGACGAATTCCAGGGCCCGGCGCACTCCAGCCCGGGCCGAGGAGCCCTTCCAGGCTTCAAGATGGCCGGCTGCCACCTCCAGCCAGTCGGTAGTCCGACTGGGAGTGCGTGGTGCCGGCATGTCCGGCCACAGGGCGGCGATTGTCTGGGCGCCGGCACGCTGAAGACGGCGCAGCATCCGGTGAGCCGGCCGAAGACGGGCCTCGATGCTCAGGATCAGCTCCCTAAGGGTTCGGGGGGCATCGGCGGCGATCTGTGCGCCGTTCGCCCTCCGTCCTTCATGATCGGCTTCAATGGCCTGATTGGCGGCGTCCGAGTGACCAGGGAAGAAGTCTGCCAAGACAGAAAGCAAAGAGCCAAAGTTAAAGACGAGAAGCCGGCTCGACCAACAGCCGGCAGCTCGAAGAAGGAAAAAGAGGGAAGCGCACCATCGACTATGTCCTCGATCTCGTGAAAGCCGGAAGCCAACATCGCTCCTTGTCGGTCCAAGCGGAGCGTTCGGTCGCGAACTCAGCAGCGAGGCCGGTCTCCTTGTCCTCCGCCTCCTTCTGGGCCTTCTTGAGAAGCTCCGCCTGTTCTGCCAGTTGCGCGACAAGCCGGTCGCGCTCTTCAGCCAGCTTGCTGCGCTCCTCCTCCTTAGCGCGCAGAGCAGTGTTGGCTTCGCCCAGCTGCTGCTGCAAGGTGGCGTTGGCCTCTACGGAAGAAAAGAAGAAGGGAAAGCATCAGTTACCGACAGAGAAGAGGCACAGTCGCCGGGGAGATCCGGCCCGGCTGCTCAGCAGTCGGCCCGAATCTCGGGGACTACATCCCGCGGGTGCGCCAGCGCGCCCCCGCGGAGAAAGGAGTTATCAAAATCAACGGAAAGAAGAACAGTCGCTAGGGAGATCCGGCCCGACTGCTCAGCAGCCGGCCCGAATCTCGGGGACTATAGCCCGCGGGTGCGCCAGCGCGCCCCCGCGGGAAAAGGAAGAAGACTCACTTCGGCTCTCCGACAAGTCGGCAGCGCGTTGATCCAGCTCCTGGACCTTGGAGTTGAAGGCGGCAACACGAAGCTTATGATAATCCAGCAGCAAGGATATCAGCACTTAGAGCCTGCTAATTAAAGTTCCGAGCCGCCTGCTCGGCAGCCGGCCTGGAACTCGGGGACTACACCCAGTGGGTGCGCTGACGCGCCCCCATGAAGCAGTACAAGAGTTAAAAATGAAGAAGCAAGAAGCATACCCGGATGACCTGTCGCGATGCCAGATACGCCTTGTTGCAGTTCTTGATGGCGTCGGCTTCAGCGCGGAGTTTGGTTTGAACATCCAGCATCGCCTTGTTCAGAGGGCCCGTCCCGCCAACCCTCACCCACCCAGTGGGCGCGGCGCTGGTCGCCTCGGTGTCCGGGATCGAGGAGCTCGCGGCGCGAGTCTCCAGCAGGCGTGGCGCCGAAGCCGCCTTTGCAAGTCGGCGACGCGTCGGTGTGCCGACCTCAAGAATCAGGCCCGTCGCCACCTCGTTTTCAGTTGGCAGCACCGGCAGGTCCGCCGGCTGCTCGCCTTGCGCGCTCCCGGACGGCAGCGGTGGAGGCACAATCACATCCGGCATAGCGACATCGCCGCCGTCCCTCTCCATGATCGGGTGCTCGTCGCCGGCCTCCCCAGTCTGCGCCACGAACTCCGGAGGTGGCGGCACGGAGTTCAGGGGAGTGATGAAAATTGCCGACTGGCGGTGCACGGCTTCTTCAGCCTGCTTCTTCGCTGCGTCGGCGGCCTCGGCCCCCGCCAGTTTCTTCAGGGCGGCGGCCTCCGCCTTCTCAGCCTCCGCCTTCTCCAGGCGGGCGGCTTCTTGTTCCTCGCGCACTTCCTGCGCGTTCCGCTCCCTCGCCTCCCAGAGGTCGGTGGCCGGATCAATCCGCCGAGTGGTGGTGGAGGATTCCGCCGACCCCACGATGGAGGCGGCGGCCGATTTCTCGAGAGAGAGCGGAGCCCTAGATCAAAGGAAACAAAACAAAGAAACTCAGACAAGATCAATAAGGAAAAAAATGAAGGTACGAGATAAAGGCGGTACTTACGCGGAAACCAGCTGCGGCTTCTTCACCTCCTTGCGGAAGCGGATGGCCTTTGCGGCCGCCTCGTCCCGCTTGGTCGCTGCGGCCGAGCCCTTGGGCTTCTTCGGCCGGCTGCCGAACAAGCTCGGCGCGACCCTGTGCTTCTTCGCGCCGCCTTGGGCATCCGGCGCGGCAGACGAGCTCGCGCCTGGCTGACCGGCTCCTGGCTGGTGGCGCGGGGCGACTTCCCCCGCGTCGTCATCAGGCCAGTCCTCGAGGCTGGCTCCGAGCCTCGAGCTGCCTGCTTTGCCGCCTCCTCCCTCGGCGTCGTCCTCCAAGGCTGCTGCCCCCAAGTCGGGATCGTCGACGTCGCTCTCCGCTCGGTCGGGGAGGAATTGGCGCTCCGGCCCTGCGGCGCCGGCTGCTGGCTGGAGGAGGGGGCTCTGTTCAAAAGCCGATTGGTCAGGCTGGACAGGACGAACTCGGCAACAAAGAGACAGAGAAAAAAGATAGATGACTTACCATAGGCGGGGGGTTGGCGCGTGAATACGTCTCCTTGCCAAACCGCCCCTCCTCCGTGAGCTCGCAGTTCGCAAGATAGTTCACCATGAGAGCTACCTCTGCGTGAGGCATCTCCTTGGTGCACAGCTGACTCGGGTCCCGATGTCCGCTCATCTGGCAGATCATGTTAGGGCGGCTCTGGAGCGGGAGCACTCGGCGCGCCACGAAGGCGGATAGCAAGTCGGGCCCGGCCAGGCCCTCCGACTGTGTCAGCACTCGGAGCCGCGCGATGGCGGCGGCTCCAGAGGGCGACAGCGTCCTGGCCCGGTACGACCAGTTGGGCCACCTCCCAGCCGGTGGGCCGGCTTCGTAAGCTGGCAAGTTGACCCAGTCACCCTCCGCAAAGACGCTCTTCATGTAGAAGTACGACCGCTGCCACATCTTCACCGACTTAATCAGCGGGATGGGGGGGAACGGATTTTCGGCCGCCGGCCTCCGCACCGCGATGAACGCGCCGCATTGAGCCGGCACGCCCGCGACGAGGGTGCCGAGCTTGAAGTAGAAGAACTCCCCCAGAGCTCGATGGTGGGGAGGACGCCGAGGAAGCCTTTGCACAAGGTGATGAAGGCGGACAGCAGCACCACCGTGTTCGGAGTGAGGTGGTGCGGCTGGACACCATAGAACTCGAGGAAGGACTTGAAGAAGCTGCTCGCCGGCAGGCCGAGGCCGCGCAGGCAGTGCGAGCGGAAGACGACCCGCTCGCCCTCCTCCAGCGCCGGCGAGATCTCCCGCTTCGGCGCGAGGCGGACCTTCACGTAATCTTTGCCGGGCAACCGCCGCGTTTGGCGGAGGAAATCGATGTGGTCATCATGAACTTCGGAGCCGTCCCATGCTCCGGAACGCGCCATGGGGGGCGGGGGATTGGAGGATGAGCTCATCGGAGACGACCACCGCAGCGCTCAGCGTGGCTTCGGCGCTACGGCAAGAGGAGGAAGGAGGAGGAAAGAATGGGAAGGAGGGACGCGCGCGCTCCGCCGCTCCCCCTCCTCCCCCTACTTATAGGCCTACGGGCAGTGAAGCCGAGGGGGCAATCGTGGGATTTACTGCACCCACGACCCCACGCCCCCACGTTTATCGCGCGAGTTACTGCGTGCAGTAACTCCGCGGGAAACTCAACCGCCCACCTCGGCCGCAGCGGATCCGCTCGTGTGCCGAGGCGTGGTAGTGGCGGGCCCCGCCAGCAGGCACGTCCCATCGCGGCGTGGGTTGGCAGACTGGCCCGGCCGCTCGACGCCACATGACATGCCCACAACGGGCGGCGGCCTGGAGGCTTAACTAGCACGCCACTTGCTTCCCGCCGACACATTCGAAGTTTGGATAAGTTAGACTGGACAAGGCCGACTCCCACCAGTCGGCCCGATGGAAGTCGGACGAAGCTCCACCTTAAGCACTCGGAGAAAGAAACTGCTGAGGCTCCTCGGCTGCTCAGCCGCGACACCTCACCAGCTTCGGGGACTACTGTCGGAGTAATGGGCCACGGGTAGGCTAACTCGAGACCCAGAACCTTTCAGGACATCGGGGCAGGCTGCGCCCCTCAAGGCACCAAGACGAAGTGCCGCCTTCTAGTGGCCGGCTGAAGGAATAGCCAGCTGCCCGTAAACAGCGAGTTCCAAAGGCCGGCATCAAGACAAGCCGACTCCTGGTGGGCGGCTTCCAGAGAAGTCGGCCCCTAGCAGTCGGCCCGAGGCGTCAACGACGCCTGCGCCCCCATCAAGGAAGACGAGACAGAGAGTGCCTACAGAACAACCCATCCCTCCCAAATCTCGGGATGGGCGTGGCCACAGTGCACCGTACCGGCGGAGATCTCCGCCGGGCGCAGCACTGTTGCCACTCCACCCCTGGCGTCACCACAAGCACGCGGGGCCCTGCTCCCACGATGGCCTGTCGGTACGGCCCAAGGACGACGGGCCCCACCAATCAGCGACAGCCCGGAAGACGGCTAGAGCCCCACCAGTCGGACCCGAGGGAGGTCGGCCTCCAGCAGTCGGCCCACCCCTTCCTCGGGCCCCACGCGCCATTAACCAGACGAGACGCAGAGTGGCTACAGTAATCGCCCGCCAGGCGGCGGAGCTGTAGCAATGCTCCCCTGGCCGTGCTTGCGTCATCAGCATCACGGCAACAGTGATCAGCAGCTGACAAGACCCGTGAGCGGCGGGGGCGGGCTTTCGGCCCCGTACCAGACCAGTCGGCGGGGGCCACCAGGCGGCGGGCCCCAGTAGACGGCGGAGAAGCCGGCAGCCAGAGAGACTGACAGCCGGGTCCTACACCCGGCTGGATTACCATTGTACCCCTGGGGGGTAGGCCTATATAAACCCCCCAGGGCACCCATGCAAAGGGTTCCAAACCTGTTAGAACTAGACCAACCCATAGAGGAAGGAGAGAGCTAGCCTTGCCTTCTCCTACCTCTAGCATACAGCTCGAGGAGCACCATTGTATTCGCTTGTGCCTTAGTGATCATGCGGAGACCGCGCAGAGCGGGATTAGGGGTGTTATCTCCTAGGAGAGCCCCGAACCTTGGTAAAGTGCGCCGGCGTTCGTGTCTACGCCTTATCCCGCTTCCAGGCACCGGCGACGTTCTACTCGCTCCCACCATGATAAGCCATCCATTGGCATATGTCGCACCCAACCCCAGACAAGGATGCCCCGGCATCCCAAGATATTATCCAATAATGAGAAACCAACTAAGCTTGGGGATGCCCCCAAGTGGCATCCCCGCTTTCTTCCACCAACTATCGATATTTTACTCGAGGCTATATTTTTATTCATCACATGATATGTATTTTGCTTGGAGCGTCTTGTATGATATGTGTCTTTGCTTGTTTTATTTTGTGTTTTAAGTCATCAATCCTTGCTGGACACACCTATTTGAGAGAGCCAAAATTATATCATGACTTGTTAGAATGGCTCTTTGTGCTTCACTTAAATCTTTTATGAGCTAGGACTTGCTCTAGTGCTTCACTTATATCTTTTTGAGCACGGTGTGCTTTGTTATTTTTGAAGAAATGCTCTCTTGCTTCACTTAGATTTATTTGAGAGTTAGTAAAATTTTGAAGAAATTCTCTCTTGCTTCACTTAAATTATTTGAGAGAAAGAAAATTTGTTATGCTCATGATCTTCACTTATATTTGTTTGAGCTTATGAAAAGCAACGCATGAAAATTAGTCCCAAAGTGATAGATATCCAAGAAGGATACAGTAAAAGAAAATGTCATGAAGATCATTGGACAAAATAATAGTTTCGAGATATGATGATGTGATATGTGAGTTATGTTGATGAGTAATTGTGCTCTAGTAAGAATATTGGTGTTAAGGTTTGTGATTCCCTATGCATGCACGAAAGTCAATAATCATGCAATGAAAATTATATCCTACTTGTGGTGCATTATTCGGTGTTAATTATGCTTAATGCGTGCTTATGAGATTATTCGTTTCTTGGTTGGTCGCTTCCCAATCTTTTGCTAGCCTTCATTTTGCACTAAGTATGACCTCTACTTGTGCATCCAAAATCCTTTAAACTAGTGTTGCCACATGAGTCCACTATATCTACCTATATGCGGTATTCTTTTGCCGTTCTAAGCAAATTTGCATGTGCCATCTCTAATTTTCAAAATAAACTTCTCTTTTATGTGTTTGTTTCGCTCGTGGAACGGTAACGGGTGGCTAATATTTTCCATGTTGGATGTGTTATTCTCAAGATGAGTGTTTATTCACTTGTCATTGCACGAGAGTAAGGCAAAGGTCTTAGGGATGCCCAGTCCCGAAATGCAAAAAATATTTACTTTATGTTGTCAAATAATAAATTCCTAGGAAAGTGTTGGTATGGAGGGCACCCGTGGATACAGCTAGCCATGGAAATTGAAAGAATGGTGGAAAAGGAATAAACTTTATTTTCTGTTTGGGAACCGCCTATGACATATCTAGCATGGAAAGTGTTGGGAACTCTAAGTTGTTTTCATTGGTGGGATGGATACACCTCCCAAAATGTTTTTATCTCTAATTTTTCGCTTTGAGCTCTGGCACCTCTACAAATCCCTACTTCCCTCTGCGAAGGGCTTTTCTTTTACTTTATGAAATTTTTATTTTGAAATTTGAGTCTTCATCTTCTCTCATAAAAAGCACCAACTAGGAGGCAATATGATCGTGCTCAAGTATTGGGTGTAGTTAATATTCGAGTGTGTTCCATAAATGGATCAATGTTTGAGCATGATGGGCTAGGGATAACTTATTTTAGCATTGATATTTTGAAAGACATGGTTGCTTATTGATATTTTTTTAGAAAAGGAGGATGATCCCCGGCCTCTGCATCTGGGAGATGCATGCGGCCATTTTATTGATTATTCTCGAGGACCTTACAAAGTAGAACAACAATATGCCTGAATCCACCATCTTGGCAACATCTGCTGATACTTCTATCCAAATGATGAAGGGGTGCAAGCTCGGCCACATACCCAGACCTCTCACCTAAGCCTAACATCTAAAGCCGGAGGCCCCGACCGAGCCATCTACCAGGTCCAGGGCTCAAACCGGTCTGATGCACTCACATGTGTCATCGCCACCATCTTCCACTGGTCCATCTTCACAGCAAATTGAGGTGAAAACCTTGGCAGGTACTCCGCCATCGATGCCACCACGACGCCAAACGACGACCTCCACCTACGCGAGCCTTGGCAGGTCCTCCACAATTGACGCCACGATAATGCCAAACGACGATGTCCACCTACGCGAGTCCATCTCCAAGCAATAGACGTAAATCCATGCTAGGATAGGGGCGCACCACCGCCATCGCCCACCACCCACAAGCGCCACCCAACCCCAAGGTTCCTGATAACCCACAGGTATAGGGGATCGCAACAGTTTTCGAGGGTAGAGTATTCAACCCAAATTTATTGATTCGACACAAGGGGAGCCAAAGAATATTCTCAAGTATTAGCAGCTGAGTTGTCAATTCAACCACACCTGGATAACTTAATATCTGCAGCAAAGTATTTAGTAGCAAAGTAATATGGAAGTAACGGTAACGGTAGCAAAAATAATATTTTTGGGTTTTGTAGTGATTGTAACAGTAGCAACAGAAAAGTAAATAAGCGAAGAAGAATATGTGAAAAGCTCGTAGGCATTGGATCGGTGATGGAGAATTATGTCAGATGCGGTTCATCATGTAACAGTCATAACATAGGGTGACACAGAACTAGCTCCAATTCATCAATGTAAAGTAGGCATGTATTCCGAATATAGTCATACGTGCTTATCGAAAAGAACTTGCATGACATCTTTTGTCCTACCCTCCCGTGGCAGCGGGGTCCTAGCGGAAACTAAGGGATATTAAGGCCTCCTTTTAATAGAGTACCGGACCAAAGCATTAACACATAGTAGGTGACTATAGACTTGCAAGATAGGATCAAGAACTCACATATATTCATGAAAACATAATAGGTCCAGATCTGAAATCATGGCACTCGGGCCCTAGTGACAAGCATTAAGCATAGCAAAGTAATAGCAACATCAATCTCAGAACATAGTGGATACTAGGGATCAAACCCTAACAAAACTAACTCGATTACATGATAAATCTCATCCAACCCATCACCGTCCAGCAAGCCTACGATGGAATTACTAATGCACGGCGGTGAGCATCATGAAATTGGTGATGGAGGATGGTTGATGATGACGACGGCGACGGATTCCCCTCTCCGGAGCCCTGAACGGACTCCAGATCAGCCCTCCCGAGAGAGTTTAGGGCTTGGCGGCGGCTCCGTATCGTAAAACGCGATGAATCTTTCTCTCTGATTTTTTTCTCCCCGAACACGAATATATGGAGTTGGAGTTGAGGTCGGTGGAGCTCCAGGGAGCCCACGAGGCAGGGGGCGCGCCCCCCACCCTCGTGGCAAGGGTGTGGGCCCCCTGGCCTTGATTCTTTCGCCAGTATTTTTTATTATTTCCAAAAATAATCTCCGTGGAGTTTCAGGTCATTCCGAGGACTTCTCTTTCTGCACATAAATAACACCATGGCAATTCTGCTGAAAACAGCGTCAGTCTGGGTTAGTTCCATTCAAATCATGCAAGTTAGAGTCCAAAACAAGGGCAAAAGTGTTTGGAAAAGTAGATACGACGGAGACGTATCAACTCCCCCAAGCTTAAACCTTTGCTTGTCCTCAAGCAATTCAATTGATAAACTGAAAGTGATAAAGAAAAACTTTTACAAACTCTGTTTGCTCTTGTTGTTGTAAATATGTAAAGCCAGCATTCAAGTTTTCAGCAAAGATTATGACTAACCATATTCACAATAACACTTAGGTCTCATGTTTACTCATGTCAATGGCATAATCAACTAGCGAGCAATAATAATAAATCTCGGATGAAAACACTTTCTCAAAACAATCATAATATGATATAACAAGATGGTATCTCGCTAGCCCTTTCTGAGACCGCAAAACATAAATGCAGAGCACCTTTAAAGATCAAGGACAGACTAAACATTGTAATTCATGGTAAAAGAGATCTAGTCATACCCAATATAAATTAACAACAATTAATGCAAATGACAGCGGTGCTCTCCAGCTGGTGCTTTTTAATAAGAGGGTGATGACTCAACATAAAAGTAAATAGATAGGCCCTTCGCAAAGGGAAGCAGGGATTTGCACTACAAAAAATACACTTCCATGATGATACGTGCTTCTCACAGTAGGTCGCGTTTTCTATCATGCATGTACATCCATGACAAATTTATGACAGAATCAAGATAGTCATACCTGTGCTGTCATAGAAGTGTTCCATGACATTGACAAAATTATCATCACGGAAGGGTCCACTTCCATGACGATAAATCGCGCGTCACAGAAGTGCTTTCGTCAAGGGTGACCGACACGTGGCATCCACCATAACGGAACGCCGTTAAGCTATCGGGTCGGATTTTGGATCCGATAACCCGTTAACAGCCCCGACCAATGGGGATTTTCCACGTGTAAAATCATCATTGGCTGGAGGAAACACGTGTCGGCTCATCGTTGGGACAGATGTCATCCACTCATTGGACGGAAGGCGCCTATGATACCGGCCTGCGAAAAGGCCGGCCCGTTTGACTTGGTCAAAAGGTGGCGGGCTGGCCCATGGAAAGCCTGTTAACGACCTGTTCGCATATAGCCCATTTATAGCCCGCTAACCCAAGGCCCGTTACGCCCTATCCGAATTAGGCCCAGTAGCGTCATCTGGGCCATCCAATATGATTCCAGCCCATTTTCACTTCTGGCCCATGTATGGCCCATGACGTCTTTCGGCCCATATGAGGCTCTATGTAACTCTTGGCCTATTAACGGCCCGTGGTGAAACTGGCCCGTAATGAACAGTGTATCACTTTACACCCATTAACGGCCCATGGTGAAACTGGCCCGTAATGAACAGTATATCACTTTATACCCATTAACGGCCTGTTATTCCGTTGGGCCGTTTCCAGCCCATGTTATCTTTCGGCCTTCTCAGAGCCCATTTATTCTTGGGCTCATTTCCAGCATTCATTTACTTACGGCCCGTTACTATCATTTTCTACTTGTGGGCCAAATTCAGCCCGTGGTTACAGTCGGCCCATTTGTGGTCCGGTAATACGTTGGGCCGTTTTCATAGCGTCATCAAATACGGCCTATTAACGATGGCCCGTTATGGTCGGCCCATGAACAGGCGATTCCAACTCTAGCCCGTTTACGACCATAATGCGGCCTGTTATTGGCCCATGTTTGGCCAATCGATCATACTGCCCGTATAAGGCCCATTGATGATACGACCCGTAGAAGGCCCATTGTTTCTACGGCCCGTAGAAGGCCCACTATTTCTATGGCCCGTAGAAGGCCCACTGTTTCTACGGCCCGTAGTAGGCCCAGTGTCACTACAGTAAATATTAGCCCATGGTTATTGTGGCCTAGTTTTAAAAAATAGGTTATTGCAGCCACTAGCAAACCGCGGAAAAAGAACTGCAATGACTACAAGCAAACAAATAAACAAGACAACAAGGAAATAAATAAGCAAGCAACTTACGCTAGGCTATCACGGCTATCACACATATTACATCCAATGGGCATCAAAGTTCGCCACCAGTGCAAATAAATGCGCCGACAAAAGAATATACAAAACTGAGAGCACTTCAGAAGGCACTGGGCCTGGCCACGTCGGGCCCCCCAAACAGCTGAAGAAGCTGAGTAGACCTCAGTTGTGTCAATGATAGATGCATCAACACTAGATTTAAGGCATGACGGTGCGCACGGCAGTCCTCTGACATCTTCATTGCATCTTTGACTTCAAGTCGGAGCTGAGCTGAAGCAAGCCTTTCCGCTTTAAGTTGAGACTGAAGAAGTCGAACTGATTGAGGCAGCGACTGCACAGAGGTTGTCTCACACCTGCTGGTGAGTAGCTTCAACTCACTGTCTTCATCAAGACAGGACCTTGGGGTCATCTCGCTGTCCTCAAGATGGTTTGGCTCACTATCTTCCCTAAAGTTTTGCCTGGCGTAAGAGATACGAGTCTGAAAGAGAAACAAGGAGACACGTAACAGGTTTCACAATTATATAAGCAAATAAATGGATCTGTTCTGCATAAGGAACATGTTTTTACAACTACAATTTGAAACTGGTAGTTGTTGCAAACATCCAATCAGATGTAAACAGCAAAGCAAACAGCAGTGGAGGAAATGATGCCTATCCAAATCTATACTAGAACAAAGTTTGAAGGCTTGAGAAGGATGAACTTACATTACATGTTAACACGGGCTGGACAAAGCCCTTCTCCATGTTGATGGAAGGATAATTCAATAAATTCCCCAAAGAAAATTCTTTATAAGCGTTGCCATTATTCTACATTTTGCAAAGAGTAAATATAGATCAAATAATATTGGAAGAAACAGAGGATAATGAAGCTCGGGTGTAGACTGATGATACATAATCAAATAGCAATTAATTAAGTACAACATTACAAGCCAAAAGGGAGAGAGGTACTGACAAGAGCAATGCAGAGCCCATTATAGTTTTGAGATCGTATGATCCTTTGAGCAAGGAGATTCATCTGAAATTAGTTTTCATACAAGAGAGAAGGTAAGGCACAAGCAGAAATTTAGGAGTTAAAATTTTGAATTGATATCATAGACAGTACCTGACGCTGGGCTCCCAGCAGTTCTAATAGGGGTTTGGCCACTGCAGTAGGGGTAAAGTGTGGTACAGTTGGGCCTGTGTTTTCTGTGGCTGCTGATCTATCTGATTTAACAGGTATCACAACCTTTTCCAAATACCTAGTTTGTACTCCTTGAGGATCTGCACTCACCCTCTTCCTTTTGGACATCTATTACGAAAGAACAACATTTGACTGGAAAAACATAGTGTGACGACACATGGAATAGGTACAGAAAATGGATAGGTATGGCATATACTCATATATGATGCTTAAACTAAGGAGATGGTGTAACAAAGTAGAAGTAATGCAAGAGGTCAGATGCAAAATATGTGCGACCAATACAACTTTGCAAAGTTAGAGCAAGCACCTTGATGGGTGAATAAGATAGGCCATCCTCCACCATGCCAAGTTTGTTAGCCAGTGGATCGTTCTGCAATATTCCTCTCGTGCGCCCATTCTCATATTCATTTTGATAATGTTCAATATCTGACATGCATGAAAACATAAAAACAAGTGAGATTTTCTTTGTAATGCAGAAGTGATTCTAATCCAATACTGCCTCCCTGTAAACCCCTTTGTGCTATCTCTGCAATTCTTTTAAAAGATGCCACGCATGCTGTAATTTTATTGTGTGCATTAATATAATGTGGCCTACTACTCAAAATATGAGAGCTCCAGAAGTGATGACACTTCGCAGATGATAGCTTCAACATATAGTAAAGAAGAACAAGTCGACCTGACCTGACAGATTCAAAATATACTAAGGGAGAACAACTCGACCTGACCAGTTGACCGCAAGAGAAGAGTATCATCTTAAAGAAGAGCAGAAGAGCAAACAGATTGAAGATATTACAAGTCTTTCAATACAATGTCGGTTGGCCACCCATGATGAACCAGAGCGCACAGAGAAATACTATTCTTTCCGGTCTCTCCATATGTGGCTCACATGCATTTCGAAACTAAAGTAGGAACATTTAGCTAACCAATTAAACATCTCTTAGTTTTACTAATATTAGTAATAATATCAGATATGAATTTGTACAACTAAGCTTGTTTAGCTCGATGGGTGGAGCAGTGCTATTACGACACGAACCACGTAGGCTGATTGTGGTCATCATAAAATGGGGAAAACATAAGCATGATGAGTACAATGTTGACCGTGGCAGTGGGATGGCAGATCTGAAGCTGCAAACTGCGCAAAGGGTAGTTAGCAACCGATGTTTGCTTTGAAATAACAACTAAAATTTGGTATGGACAAGAAAGTACGGTCAACAAGTGACAAAGAAATGCAATTATGCTGTCTCTCTATATGTCGCGACATGCATTTGGAAACTCAAGTGGGACCTTTAGCTAACCAATTAAATGTGTCGGTTAACTAATATCAGTATCATATCACAATCATATTTGAACAACTAAGCTTTCGAATTCTGAGTGTTGTGTTGTTTAGCTTGAAGGGTGGAGTAATGCTAGTACGACAGAAAGCACCTACGCAGATCATAGTAGAGTAGATAAAAGGGGAAAACCCTAAGCATCAAGAGAAAAATCAGGAAAGTGGAACTAGCTGGACCAGTGGGTGGCGCACATGCTTTTCGAAATGAATATAGGAACATTAGGTGACCAATTAAATGTTCTCTGTTTTAGTGATATGAGCATCATATCAGATTCGTATTTCAACACGTAAGCTTTGGGTTGAGGTCTTGAGGAGCAGTGCTAGCATGACACAAAGCACCTACGATGATGGTAGTGAATATAAAGGGGGGAAACCATAAGCTTTACGAGTATAGTGCCCATGCCATGGCGGATCTGAAGGTGCAAACCGGACAAAGCTACTTCGCAACCAATGTTTGCTTTCAACTAGCCACTACGATTTGGTACGGACAAGAAAAGTACAGTAAACAAATTACGATCTATTTTCCGGGTGAGATCAATAACTTAAGCACATATGGAAGAGTACCACCTCTCTTGCGACGCCGTGTAGGCCTATGCTGATACGTTGAGCGTGCTGCGGGTGTGATGGCTGTCGGCGGCGGGGAAGAAGACTTTAGACGGCAGACGGGCGGGTCGGGGGATATATCCTGTTGCCGTGGACGAGGCGATCGTAGGAGCGGCAACGGCAAGGTGGACGACGGCGCCGATGAAGCGAGAGGAGGCGATGAAAGGATCCTGGTCCAGCGCCATGGATGAGAGACGTCCATCTCTTGCAATGGACGACGGGGTAGGGGTAGCGGCTCCGGCAAGGTGGAGGATGGGGTGGCGGACGGAGGAGGCTGGCCGCAGTGCGGAGGTTGTCGTGCCGCTGACGGTGTATGAATGGGGTAATGGAGGGGAGGGGGGATCTCAAACTTTGGGACGCGCTTCTCTGAAATGGGGGAAAGTTACGAACTTATCCCTCATTTAAAATTTAGGACATCGCGTCGGTTGGGGATAGGACGGTAATCTCACATCTCCCAAATATTTGCCGGTAACTATTTCGGGCGAGGAGAGGGTGTTTTGCCACCCACGGTTGGCGCCCACGATGTATGAACGGGCCTGACAGGTAGGGCGGTTGTGTCACGTCTGATGGAAGTTACACATCTGCCCCTATTTAAAATATTAGCCTACATCGATTTCGGACGAGGAGAGTTTGTTTTGCCGCCCACCGTGTATGAATGGGGAAATGGAGGAAGAGACACATGTCTTTCGGACAAGCTTGAATCAAATGTGTTTTGCCGCCCATGTTTGGCGCCCACCGTGTCTGAATGGGCTCAGAGGCCGTCGTGTCACGTCTGATTGAAGTTACTAGTCTACCCCTATCGACAGCAGTGTAAATCCGGTCGATAAGGATGTCAAGTGTCAGGGGTAGACATTAATTTCCATCTCGCAAACACTTGCTTCGGGCAGCCCACAAATTATAGTGGGTGTTTAGCCGCTTCATTCAAAACTTGGGAGAATTAGCATTCATGTTTGCCCGGGGACCTGGCAAACTAAATTCAAATCCAATTTGTATTCGATTACGAATATCCACAGATAATTATACGTTTTGTTATTTATTTCTTCAAAACCACAACAAAGATTTATTCCACCTTTATATATGATTATGATTTAGAAATGCCGTGATCTTCGAATTCAGTAGGTTGGATACACTCTGAGTCAAACAGTTATTTCATCCAATACAATATGCTCACACGAAAAACAGTTCACCTTATGTCAATCATACAAGTACCGAGGATTAGCTCGCCTAAAAAATTCGGATCATTACAACACATGGACAACATAGGGGGTCTTGCAACATAATCCATTCAGAGACATGACACAACATGCAAGTACAATAATCTAATGACAATTTCAACTGGTATCTAAAGAAGAACCGGGATTACCTTGGGCTTCAGTAGCAGAAACAGCAGGACCTCCTCCGTCTTCAAATGCAACATTCTTACTTCCTCCAATTCTTGGGTTGCTTGCATAATGCGTGCCGCTAATTCCGTAATTTCCAGCCTCAAGATAAAGATTAGCTCATTCATGGCAGCCACACCATCTCTTTCTGCCTCTAGTAGAGCCTCAAGCACTATAATATTTGTGCTCAGACTGCTCTCCGGCGGTGTTGCCTCTGAACTGCTACCATCTGGTAACATGGATGGCACACTGCTTCCACAAATAGATTCTGGGGTTGTACATTGTGTCCTAGTGTGAACGGCATCCTGAAAGGTTTCTGCTGGACATCGGTAAGAGATAGTTATCGTATGATCCAGGCAGTAAGCTTACATGGTAAATGACGGATGAATTATTGCCGAGCATGGCAAACTATATTTAAATGGTTCGAAGCAGCATCAGCCGAAAGGAAATTAAAATGGTAAGATGAAACTAGGGATGTAAGTGGCAAATAAACGACATCCGCCAGTCCCATCTAGTTAGTTTTTGCTACCTCCCTAGTTCATTTTCCTCAAAAAACAAAAACTCTTTTGAACTATGATACCACTAGTGGACTTTAATCAGGATTAAACGGGACCCAGTTGACATCCCTAGTTGAAAGGGAGTGTACAACCGCTATATTTAAGTTGCCAAGGCATCTAAGCAGTTGAAATAATCTGAGAAAGCACTTAACAGTGTGACCTCATATAAACTACGAAGACAGTCTTGTGATGAAGTTGAGAGGAAAAGTTAAGGACTCAAATGAAATAGGCATGCATTTCTTTACGATAGTACAGCAGGCACTGCTGACATATTGGCCAACTCAGGTATAGCGTAACAACAAATAAGCATTCGAATCAAGCAATACAGCAAAGCAGACAACTGAACTATTTGTAATTCGGCAGGATTACACGTTGAGGCCACAAGCCAAGAAAGTAGCCCACTCGCATTACATTTCACATGTACTAAAACACACTGGCTTACCATATGTTGCTGTGAAGCCTAGCTGCTGTTGCAATGTTCCTTGAAGATATCGTTAGCATCTCGTGGTTGCAAATCTAGTTGTTGTAGTTTATTCTGCACCATCTATTTAGGTAAAATTAATTTTAATCGCATGCACTGGTCCGAATTGATCATCAATGGTTCATCTAAACTAATGAAAGAAGGGTGTGTGCATACACGACAATATATCTGCTTCCCTCTATTTTTATGCCTGTTCGAGGTGCCAGCCCCAAAAGAACAAATATTTTTGCTTGATGGGGTTGGCAGCTCCATAATTAATAGAAGCATCAAATTAGTCATGCAACTTGGGAAGATCAAGAACACACAAAAAAGTAATGAACAGAGGCTCGGAGCAGTGATGTAATAGCTAGCATCAGAAAATGTAGGGTAAAACGAACAAAAAGCAGCGGAACCACATGCTAGTTTGCTGATGTGTAATTAAGCATAGAGAACATTAAGCAGTCTGATGGAACAAACAGGTGGCATCAGAACAAAACTAAAGCATATTAACTATATGTGCACTGGTATGTAATTTAGCACATGTAACATGTTCACTGCCAGAAGTATGGCCCTACAGGTGCAAGCAGAATAACGCGTCTCATGAAAAACTGAATGATGCCCTGAAGAAATTCAAAGGTGCGGTGCTTATGCTAGGAAAGTGAACGTAGGCGCCGGCATATGCTACACCCAACCTGAGAAATTTCAGTCTCTCATCCATTTGTTCATACCAACCATCGACAGCGAGCACGACATATGCTACACCCAACCTGAGAAACTTCCACGTAAGACACCGATCGGCCGTCTACTTGCACAAACATATTCCTTTGTTTATAGCTCTATTTTTCTTTTTAGACGCAGACCTGGTGAGGCAATTACAATTTGACAGTTAATAAAAAGTGAAACAAGTGACTGCAACATGCCAAAGATGTTATGAAAATGACAACTAGGTACACTAAAACATGTATTCCACAATACTGCAGGTATCACACTGAGTGGCCTAAGGAAGCATTTCTTCCAACGCAATTCCAGGGCGTTCAAAAGGGGCACGTGGACGCGCCGCAAGATACAGTCGGAGTGCGGCATGCACGCGATGTGGCACAAGACCGGCAATACCTTGCCGGTGATGGTCAACGGCCAGCAAGACGGGCAGCAAAAAAGGTTCTGGTGCTGCACACCAACAAGAACTTCGACCGGCAGAGGACCAACTGGGTGATGCACCAGTACCACCTCGGGGACCTGGAGCAAGAGAAGGAGCGGGAGCTGGTCCTCTGCAAGATTTTCTACCAGACGAACACTAGGGCCAGGAGTAAAAAGATTATAAGTTAGTTTGGTATTGGTAGTTGTACTACCTTGTCGTCCGCAAGTTGGTATTGTTGTTAACGATCTTTTGGTATGAACTTGCATTTGCTTCCAACCATCATGCCGAGGGTCGACATGGATATAAAGCTGAATCATTTGTTTCAAAACGAATTTTCAGGCACCTGATTTTTATTTGATGGGTAGCATAAGCACCCGCCGTTCGAATTCCCAGTTCTCCAATTTTTTCGAAACAAGTGCATGCACTTATTATCACGATAAAAAAAATATCCGTGCTGCATCCCAGTTATCAGTCTGTACTTGCAGAATTCTCTCGTTTATTGAGCACGTATATTGTTTTTTCAGGTCGAGCAAGTTTCAACTGGGTTGTAGACTGCCCAGGGTTGGTTTTGTTTTTAATAGGCCCAGCCCATGACGACAACAGGGCACAAAGATCGAGCAGGTATATACTGGCCTCTTGCCCGCCAGCGTTAGTTATATTTTGTCTTACAACATCCGCAGGCAGTTTTTTTACTGAATCAAACACACAACCCAGTTCTATTTTCCTCTTGAAACGCATGTCCTACATCCGTTTTCTAATCTCTACCTATAGTTTTACTAGTTCATATACACGTATCATTATATTGAAAACACATAAAATTCCCTTTTCATATCTACATCCTTATTTTTGTTGTTTTTTCCCACCCAGCGCTGATTTTTTACCACTGGTTTTCCCTTAAACCAACTCAATTGTCCCACGTCTTATTTGCTTACAAAAACAAAACGATTTTTTTGGTAAATCATTAAGTTCTTAAAAAATGTTTATCATTTCGGGATTACAACAGTTCGGACTCCATAGAAATATGCAAAATAAGGTTGAACTTTTTGACCGTGGTCCTGGGCAGAAAATGGGCTGTAATAAATTACTTAAGAATTAGCAAATGGGCTGCAAATTATAAAAAATAGCAAATGGGCTTTATGTTGTCTGCCACAGATTTGGAGGCTGACTTGTGGGCCTACTAAGTGCATGCGTACACAAGGTTTCTCAAAAAAGAAACTTAGTCAACAATCGACTCTACCAGCGTCAGACCGTTAGATGTCAATCTAATAGCAATCGTGCTTCTTCAGTCTCTGATCTTCCTGCCCCAGCCGCCCAAACCAGCGCCATCGGAACCGCCTGCTCCCGCCTCCCGTGGCCGGCAGTGCTGCCGGGCAGGCCTCACGGCCCCATCATACTCGCATCCCTGGCCTGTCTATCCCTCTACTCACCCACACCTCCTGTTATTTTCCGGCGACGGCAGCCGAACCAGTCAACCCTCGTACTCTCCACCGCGTGGGCAGCCACTGTCGTGTCTTCCCCGGCTCCGTGACGTTCCCTTCGTAGGCCTCGCCATCGTCCACCGCCTGGTGCTCTCGGCGCGGCGTGGTCAACGATGTCCATCCAATGGCCGTAGTGCTTCTTCAACCTCTGGTCTTCTTGCCCCAGCCGCCCAAAGCAGCGCCGGTCATGCCGCATGCTCCTGCCTCCCGTGGCCGGCTGTGCTGCTGCGGAGGCCTCACCGTACCAATACTACTCCCACCGCTGGCAGGCCATCCCTCCACTCACCCACTCCCCCTGTTATTCTGCGGCGACGGCAGCCTCACACCGCAGCCGAACCAGTGAACCCTCGTACTCCTCTCCGCGTGGGCATCCACTGCCGCGTCTTCCCCGGCTCCGTGTCGTCCCCTTCCTAGGCCTCGCCGTCGTCCACCGCCGTGGTGCTCTCGGCGCGGCGTGGTCAATGTGGTCAACGACCAACTTCCATCAGAAGAGTACTGTACGTGGAGAGGCTGAAAGCTGGGTCCACGGCAGCCACAAGGAAGTGCCTCCTTATTACGCGCAAAATAATTATTCCTCCACCTGACAGCAGGGACCCACCGGACGGGCCACCAGTATTTCGCGGAAAAGACATTTCCCCCCTAACTGCTGGGACCCACCGGACGGGCCACCGTATTTCGCGAAAAAAACGTTTGCCCCTGACTGCTGGGACCAAACGGACGGACCACCGTATTTCGTGAAAAAAACGTTCCCCCCGCTGTCAGCTCGGACCCACCGGAAGTGCCTCCTTATTACGCACAGAAAAATGAATACTCCCCCTGCTAGCTGGGACCCACCATGGTGGGAGGCTGACTTGTGGGCCTACTAAGTTGACGGGGACGGAGGGCTTTGTCAACTTAGGCAATATGAACGATTCTAGCTCCAGTGACCGTACGATGTCCATCCAACGGCCGTAGTGCTTCTTCAACCTCTGGTTTTCTTGCTCTAGCCGCCCAAAGCAGCGCCGGTCGTGCCGCATGCTCCTGCCTCCCGTGGCCGGCTGTGCTGCCGCAGAGGCCTCACCGTCCCCTACTATTCCCACCGCTGGCCAGGCCCTGCGGCGACGGCAACCTCACACCGTAGTCGAACCAGTGAACCCTCGTACTCCTCTCCGCGCGGGCTTCCACAACCGCGTCTTCCCCGGCTCCGCGTCGTCCCCTTCCTAGGCCTCGCCGTCGTCCACCGCCGTGGTGCTCTCCGCGCGGCGTGGTCAACATGGTCAAGGAACGACTTCCATCTGAAGAGTACTGTACGTGGAGAGGCTGACAGCTGGGTCCACGGCCACAGCCCAGTTTTTTTGTGATTTGCCAAGTAAGTCGCTTTGTCAGGCCTGTTGGGCTGCAAATCTTTCAAGACGAGGAGAGCTTTCATTCGGCTGGCCGAGAAAAGGACCCATCAGTAATGAGAAATGGGCTGTACATTTTTAAAACACATCAAACCGGCAATTAGGTTCAAATATCTTTTTTTTTCATTTCGAGATTTTAAATTACATTAATTTTTATGCGTGGAGAATTTGTTGGATTTTATATTGATATACATTTATTTTTAAAATCAGTTTGAATGTGAGTCGAAATTTCGGGATTAAAAACAGTTCGGACCGCACCGAAATATGCAAAATTTCGTATAATTTTTTAACCGTGGCCACAATATGGGCCGTAATGCTAACAAAAAGAATATGGGCTCCAAAAAAACCTTAATAATTAGCAAATGGGCTGTAAATTATTAGAAATAATGGCAGATGGGCTGTATGTTGTTTTCAACAGATTTGAGGCTTTCCTAAAAAAAGGTTGATGCACAAGCAGTGACTGTTGGATGGCCATCCAACGGCCATCGTGCTTCTTCAATCTCTGCTCTTCCTGCTCCAGCCGCTCAAACAAGCGCCGGCGGGACTGCCTGCTCCCTCCTCCCCGCGGCCGGCTCTGCTACGCGCAGGCCTCACCGCCCCACCGTACTCCCATAGCTGGCCTAGCCATCCCTCTACTCACCCACACCTGTTGTTATTCTCCGGCGAAGGCAGACGAACCAGTAAACCCTCGTACAGTCGTACTCCCCTCCGCGTGGGAAACAACTGCCGAGTCTTCCCTGCCTCCGTGTCATTCCCTTCCTAGGCCTCACCGTCGTCCAGCTCCCTGGTGCTCTTGGCGCGGCCTGGTCAACATGGTCAATGACCGACATGCATCTGAAGTGGACTGTACTTGAGAGGCCGATAGCTAGGTCCACGGCTGCACGCAAGGAAATGCCTCCTTATTACGCGCAAAATAATGATTCCTCCACCTGACATCGGGGACCCACCGAAAGGGCCTCTGTATTTCGCGAAAAAATGTTACCACCGCTGACAGCTCGGACCCACCAGCTATATCTTCGCACGCAAGGAAGTGCCTCCTTATTATGCACAAAAAAATGAATACTCCCCCTGTTAGCTGGGTCCCAGTATAGTGGCAGGCTGACTTGTGGGCCTACTAAGCTGACGGGGACGGAGGGCTTTGTCAACTTAGTCAATATGCACGATTCTAGCTCCAGTGACCGTACGATGTCCATCCAACGGCCGTAGTGCTTCTTCAACCTCTGGTCTTCTTGCTCCAGCCGCCCAAACCAGCGCCGGTCGTGCCTCGTGCTCCTGCCTCCCGTGGCCGGCTGCGATGCGGCGGAGGCCTCACCGCCCCCTACTACTCCCACCGCTGGCCAGGCCATCCCTCTACTCACCCACACCCCCTGTTATTCTGCGGCGACGGCAGCCTCACACCATAGCGAACCAGCGAACCCTTGTACTCCTCTATGCGTGGGCATCCACTGCCGCGTCTTCCCCGGCTCCGTGTCGTCCCCTTCCTAGGCCTCGCCGTCGTCCACCGCCCTGGTGCTCTCGGCGCGGCGTGGTCAACATGGTCAAGGAACGGCTTCCATCGGACGTGGACTGTACGTGGAGAGGCTGACAGTTGGGTCCACGACCGCAGCAAGGAAGTGCCTCCTTATTACGTGCAAAATAATTATTCGTCCACCTGACAGCGGGGACCCACCGGACGGGCCACCGTATTTCGCGAAAAAAACGTTTCCTCCCTGACTGCTGGACCCACCAGCTACACCTTCGCACGCAAGGAAGTGCGTCCGGGCAAAAAAAACAAAACGATTCGCCCCCCTGACTGCTGGGACCCACCAGCTACATCTTCGCACGCAAGGAAGTGCCTGACAGTCGGGACCCACCTGGTCGAAGCGTACGTAGCATTGTCATTCTGGTCGCGAACGTGTATGTACATATGTACTGGTGGATGTAGAGGCGCGCACGTGTCGTAGTAGAGGCACGTACGTGTCGTAGTAGAGGCGCGCACGTAGCATGTACACGTACGTACAGCGGCCAGGGTGCAAGAAAGAAAATACGGTGACGTATGTGTACATACGGGCGGGGTCTCGAACGCCTGCTCGCGCATACGTACAGCTAGGGCTCGTGTACATGGCTGGGTCGGAACGGAGAAACAACTTCGTCGTCGTGTTCATGGGGAGGCAACGGAATGCGTCGTGTTCATGGGGAAGCAACGGAATGCGTCGTGTTCATGGGGAGGCAACGGAATGCGTCGTGTTCATGGGGAGGCAACGGAATGCGTCGTGTTCATCGGGAGGCAACGGAATGCGTGGGAGCCAACCGGCTGGGTCGGAACGGAATGAGTGGTCGTGTTCATCGGGAGGGCTTGGACGGAACAGGCGATGGAAACGAGGCCTGCCGTACCGCAGAACGGAGGAAACGAACCTCCTACGGTCGAAACAGGGGTCCTGTTGATCGGGAGGGGTGTGGCATACCGCAAAACGGAGGAAACGGACCTCATACGGTCGAAACGGGGGTCCTGTTGATCGGGAGGGGTGTGGCGTACCGCAAAACGGACGAAACGGACCTCCTACGGTCAAAACGGGGGTCCTGTGCATCGGGAGGGGTGTGGCGTACCGCAAAACGGGACTCCATGGGATACTGTTCATCTCCACCGTCGACCTCCTCCAGCCTCCACGGGCTACCATCGACCTCCTCCAGCCTCCACAGGCTCTTGTTCATCCAGCGTCCACCGCGCGCTACTCCACCGGCTACTGTTCAACCACCCATCCACCGTCTATTGTTCATCCAGCTCTCCACACCACGGGGTCCTGTTCAACCACCCCTCCACGGGCACCCCTCCACCGTCTACTGTTCATCCAGCCCTCCACACCACGGGGTCCTGTTCAACCACCCCTCCACCGTCTACTGTTCATCCAGCCCTCCACCACACCACGGGGTCCTGTTCATCCAGAGGCAACACCACCACTCACTGTTCATCCAAACCCCCCCCCCCGCAACGCTCACTGGTCATCCCAGAGGTAGCATCGATCGGCTTCAGTTAGCAGCAGTAGCGAAAGAATCGCTCGATCGGGTTCAGTTAACAGCCATCGATCGATCGCTCGGGTTCAGTAACGCGTAGCCTGCAGTGCAATCGCTCGGGTTCAGTTAGAGCCCAACGCCTCGCTCGGGTTCAGTTAGAGCCAACGCCTTGCACACACGCGCGTACGTGTACGAGAGAAACGCGCATCGCTCGGCGCCCGACCTCCCACCGTAACTGGGAACTCCCCGAAATTTTCCTCGCCCTCGCTTCTACCACGGTTTTTTCCTTCATGGACGGCCCAAAGAATGTCATGCAGCTGCGTCTCCGGTCCGCCCAGGACGAAAAGCCCATTTTCTGTCATGATTTTTTGTCATAGAAGTAGGATCCCACCACATCTATGATGATACCGGGTTTTGACACAATTATCGTCATAGAAGTGTCATATGTATGACAGAAAAAAAATTCGTTTAACCCAAAATGTCACGGATGTGTCTTTTTTTGTAGTGTTGTAGAGGTGCCAGAGCTCGATTTTAGAGCAGAGATAAATAATATTTTGAGCGGCATACTTTCATTGTCAACATAACAACCAAGAGATGGCGATATCTTCCATCGTACACACATTATAGGCGGTTCCCAAACAGAATGGTAAAGTTTATACTCCCCCTCCACCAACAAGCATCAATCCATGGCTTGCTCGAAATAACGAGTGCCTCCAACTAATAACAGTCACGGGGGAGTTTTGTTTGCAATTATTTTGATTTGGTTTGCATAAAGCATGGGACTGGGCATCCCGGTGACCAGCCATTTTCTCGTGAGTGAGGAGCGGAGTCCACTCCTCTTGAGAATAACCCGCCTAGCATGGAAGATACGGACAACCCTAGTTGATACATGAGCTATTCGAGCATACAAAACAGAATTTCATTTGAAGGTTTAGAGTTTGGCACATACAAATTTACTTGTAATGGCAGGTAGATACCGCATATAGGAAGGTATGGTGGACTCATATGGAATAACTTTGGGGTTCAAGGAATTGGATGCACAAGTAGTATTCCTGCTTAGTACAAGTGAAGGCTAGCAAAAGACTATGAAGCGACCAACTAGAGAGCGACAACAGTCATGAACATGCATTAAAATTAATAAACCTGGAGTGCAAGCATGAGTAGGATATAATCCACCATGAATATGTTGATTTGTTTCAACTACATGTGTGAACATGTGCCAAGTCAAGTTACTTGAATCATTAAAAGGAGGATACCACCCTATCATACCACATCACAACCCTTTTAATAGCATGTTGGCACGCAAGGTAAACCATTATAAATTCCTAGCTAATTAAGCATGGCATAAGCAACTATAATCTCTAATTGTCATTGCAAACATGTTTATTCATAATAGGCTGAATCAGGAACGATGAACTAATCATATTTACAAAAACAAGAGAGGTCGAGTTCATACCAGCTTCTCTCATCTCAATCAGTCCAGCATATATCGTCATAATTGCCTTTCACTTGCACGACCGAACGATGTGAATAATAATAATAGTGCACATGCATTGGACTAAGCTAGAATCTATGAGCATTCAATAACCAGGAGAAGACAAGGCAATATGGGCTCTTGGTTAAATCAACAATAATGCATATAAGAGCCACTTTAACATTTTCATTATGGTCTTCTCCTATCGACCCCCAAAGAAAAGAAAAGAAGACTATTTACACGAGAAAGCTCCCAACAAGCAAAAGAAGAACGGGAAATATTTTTTTGGGTTTTCTTTTAATTATTACTACTACAGCAAGGAAGTAAACTAGCTAAACGCTACAACTAATTTTTTTTGTTTTTCTTAAGGTTTATCAAACACACAAGAAGAGAGCATAAAAAGGAAAATAAACTAGCATGGATATTACAGTGAAAGAGTATGAGCACCGACAACTAGCAATGAGTGTGTGAACATAAATGTAATGTCGGTGAGAAATACGTACTCCCCCAAGCTTAGGCTTTTGGCCTAAGTTGGTCTATTGCCACGGTTGGCCTGGCGGATACCCAAAGCTATAGTTGGGGTCGTACTGTGATGCAGCAGTCATTGCATCGTGGGCTGCAGCTTGGAGGCGAGCTATCTCAGCCCTCCTCTTATACTCTTCCGCCTCCTCTCTGGTTATAAAATATCTCCCTTTTGCCTGAAAGTCAAAGAAAGTAGAAGCAGGGAGAGCGACGTGATAGGTGCGTCGTCTGTCAAAGATTAGTCGGTACTGGAGGAACTGATCGTTCCTCTCAACAAACTAATGACGAACCATAGCCTCATAATCTAAATAAACAGGAGGCAACTCAATATCATCCTCATGTATGGTTACACCCAGAAAATTAGCTAAACGGGTTGCATAAATTCCACCAAAGAAATCTCTATTAAATCTATTATTATGCAACCTACGTGTAACAATGGCTCCCAAATTATAATGTTTATCTCCTAACACAGCACTCCTGAGAACACTGAGATCAGGGACACATATGTGACATGCTTCCTCCTTACCATTTATGCACCTACCTATGAAGAGAGCAAAATAATGTATAGCAGGTAAGTGAATGCTCCCTATGGTAGCTTGTGTTATGTATCTAGATTCACCCACAGTTATACTAGCAAGAAAATCTCTAAAATTCAGATTTGCGAGGTTCACTAGTACTACCCCATTGTGGAAGTTTGCAAGCAGTGGTAAAATCCTCTAAATCCATAGTATAAGAATTTTCATAAAGATCAAATAGGACAGTTTGAGAATTGCTTGAAGATGAAAATTCAAACCTCCTCACAAAGGAACTAGTGAGATAGTGGTACTGGCGGCACTTATCTGCCTCAAAGCTCACAAGATCAGCGTTACGCAAATATGCGTTAAATTCTTCCTTGATTCCAGCTTGATCCATGAAGTCCTCTGAAGGCCATTCACAAGCCCGCACTGGCGCGTCCCTTGGTGGTTCATCATCAGCATCGCGCATTGCAAGCCTAGGTCCTTGCTTCCTTGAAGAACCACCTTGGTACATTTTCCTAAACATATTTCTTCCTCTGCAAAATTTCTGAATTTTTTTAGTAACTTCAAATAAAAGTGAACCAAGCTCAACAAAATTGATAGCAACTACTCCTACAAGTGCCTAGAGCCTATATCATGCATTAGAACTACTTGGAACCATATAAATTTGACATGCAAGCTCAAGAACAGGGTCACCTAGGCAGCACAAATTTGCAATGAATAAAGTACTAGAACAAAAACTAATTGGACCATTGGAGGAGTCACATACCAAGGAACAATCCCGCAAAGCAGTTTTGTGAGAGGTGCTTTGAGCTAGGAGAACGAAAATCGCAGCAAAATGAGCTAGAACTCGTGCTTGAGCTGGTTGGTGATTTTTTTGGGAGGAAGAAGAAGTGTGTGGGTGCAGGAATAAGTGGAGGGGAGCCACCGTGGGCCCACGAGGCAGGGGGCACGCCCAGGGGGTGGGCGCACCCTGGACCCTCGTGGCCAGGTGCCAGCTCCCCCTGCTGTGTTCTCAGTGCCAGATATTCTCAAATATTCCAGAAAAAATCATATTAAATTGACAGGGCATTTGGAGAACTTTTATTTTCGGGGTATTTTTATATTGCACGGATAATTCAGAGAACTGACAGAAAATACTATTTTTACTTTATTTCAACTAAATAACAGAAAGTAGAAGGAGGGTACAGAAGGTTGTGCTTTCTAACTTCATCCATCTCATGCTCATCAAAAGGAATCCACTAACAAGGTTGACCAGGTCTTGTTAACAAACTCATTCCGAATTGCATGGAACCGGAGAAATTTCGAATAACACTATGTTACCTCAACGGGGATATGCACATCCCCAATAATAAGAATATCATATCTCTTTTTGATAGTAGGAAGAGGAAATTCAAAACCTCCAAAAATAATCGATGGAATTTTTCCAATAGAGTTGATGATGTGGACTTGAGGTTGTTTCCTCGGAAAGTCTACCGTATGCTCATTACCATTAACATGAAAAGTGACATTGCCTTTGTTGGAATCAATAACAGCCCCTGCAGTATTCAAAAAGGGTCTTCCAAGAATAATAGACATACTATCGTCCTCAGGTATATCAAGAATAACAAACTCCGTTAAAATAGTAACGTTTGCAACTACAACAGGCACATCCTCACAAATACCGACAGGTATAGCAGTTGATTTATCGGCCATTTGCAAAGATATTTCAGTAGGTGTCAACTTATTTAAATCAAGTCTACGATATAAAGAGAGAGGCATAACACTAACACTGGCTCCAAGATCGCATAAAGCAGTTCTAACATAATTTCTTTTAATGGAGCATGGTATAGTGGGTACTCCTGGATCTCCAAGTTTCTTTGGTATTCCTCCCTTAAAAGTATAATTAGCAAGCATGGTGGAAATTTCAGCTTCCAGTATCTTTCTTTTATTCGTAACAATATCTTTCATGTACTTAGCATAAGGATTCATTTTGAGCATATCAGTCAAACGCATACGCAAGAAGATAGGTCTAATCATTTCAGCAAAGTGCTCAAAATGCTCATCATCCTTTTTCTTGGATGGTTTGGGAGGAAAAGGCATCGGTTTCTGAACCCATGGTTCTCTTTCTTTACCGTGTTTCCTAGCAACAAAGTCTCTCTTATCATAACGTTGATTCTTTGATTGTGGGTTATCAAGATAAACAGCAGGTTCAATTTCTACATCATTATCATTACTAGGTTGAGCATCAATATGAACATCATCATTAATATTATCACTAGGTTCATGTTCATTACCAGATTGTGTTTCAGCATCAGAGATAGAAATATCATTTGGATCCTCAGGTGTGTCTACAACAGGTTCACTAGAAGCATGCAAAGTCCTATCATTTTTCTTTTTCTTCTTTTTAGAAGGACTAGGTGCATCAATATTACTTCTCTGAGAATCTTGCTCAATTCTCTTAGGGTGGCCTTCAGGATACAAAGGTTCCTGAGTCATTTTACCAGTTCTAGTAGCCACTCTAACAACATAGTCATTATTCTTACTATTCAATTCATTGAGCAAATCATTCTGAGATTTAAGTACTTGTTCTACTTGAGTGGTAACCATAGAAGCATGTTTACTAATGAGTTTAAGTTCACCTTTAACTCTAGACATATAATCACCCAAGTGTTCAATCATATAAGCATTTTGTTTTAATTGTCTACCAAAATAAGCATTAAAATCTTCTTGCTTAACCATAAAGTTACCAAACTCATCCAGACAATGGCTAGCAAGCTTAGTAGGAGGGATTTCAGCTTTATCATATTATAGAGAGAATTTACCTTTACTACCTATGTCGGGTTATCAAGACCATGAGTTTCTTCAATAGGGGATTAAGATCATATATTTCTTCAACGGGCGGTAAATTAAGACCATGTATTTCTTCAATAGGAGGTAAATTCTTAACATCTTCAGCTTTAATACCTTTTTCTTTCATAGATTTATTTCCCTCTTGCATATCTTCAGGACTGAGAAATAGAACACCCCTCTTCTTCGGAGTTGGCTTAGGAGTTTGTTCAGGAAGTGTCCAATTATTTTCATTGGTCAACATATTATTCAATAGAATTTCAGCTTCATCTGGTGTTCTCTCCCTGAAAACAGAACCAGCACAACTATCCAGGTGGTCTCTGGAAGCATCGGTTAGTCCATTGTAAAAGATATCAAGTATTTCATTTTTCTTAAGAGGATGATCGGGAAAAGCATTAAGGAATTGGAGAAGCCTCCCCCAAGCTTGTGGGAGACTCTCTTCTTCAATTTGCACAAAATTATATATTTCCCTTAAAGCAACTTGTTTCTTATGAGCAGGGAAATATTTAGCAGAGAAGTAATAAATCATATCCTGGGGACTAGGTACACAACCAGGATCAAGAGAATTAAACCATATCTTAGCATCACCCTTTAATGAGAACGGAAATATTTTAAGGATATAAAAGTAGCGAGTTCTCTCATCATTAGCGAACAAGGTGGCTATATCATTTAATTTAGTAAGATGTGCGACAACAGTTTTAGATTCATAGGCATAAAAAGGATCAGATTCAACCAAAGTAATTATATAAGGATCAATAGAGAATTCAGAATCCTTATCAGTAACAAAGATAGGTGAAGTAGCATAAGCAGGATCATATTTCATTCTAGCATTCAGAGTTTTTTGTTTCAGGTTAGCTAATAATTTCTTAAGATCGCTTCTATCATTGCAAGTAAGAAAGTCTCTAGCAGTTTCTTCATCCAAAACATAGCCCTCAGGCACAACAGGCAATTCATATTTAGGGGGAGAGTCTTCATCATCACTTTCATCAATATTATCAGTTTCAATAATTTCATTCTCTCTAGCCCTAGCAAGTTCTTCATCAAGAAATTCACCAAGTGGCACAGTAGTATCAAGCATAGAAGTAGTTTCATCATAAGTATCATGCATAGCAGAAGTGGCATCATCAATAAAATGCGACATATCAGAATTAATAGCAGAAGCAGGTTTAGGTGTCGCAAGCTTACTCAAAACAGAAGGTGAATCGAGTGCAGAGCTAGATGGCAGTTCCTTACCTCCCCTCGTAGTTGAGGGATAAATTTTTGTTTCCTCGTCTTTCAAGTTCCTCATAGTGACCAGCAGATATAAATCCCAAGTGACTCAAAGAATAGAGCTATGCTCCCCGGCAACGGCGCCAGAAAATAGTCTTGATAACCCACAAGTATAGGGGATCGCAACAGTTTTCGAGGGTTGAGTATTCAACCCAAATTTATTGATTCGACACAAGGGGAGCCAAAGAATATTCTCAAGTATTAGCAGCTGAGTTGTCAATTCAACCACACCTGGATAACTTAATATCTGTAGCAAAGTATTTAGTAGCAAAGTAATATGGAAGTAACGGTAACGGTAGCAAAAGTAATATTTTTGGGTTTTGTAGTGATTGTAACAGTAGCAACGGAAAAGTAAATAAGCGAAGAACAATATGTGAAAAGCTCATAGGCATTGGATCGGTGATGGAGAATTATGCCGGATGCGGTTCATCATGTAACAGTCATAACATAGGGTGACACAGAACTAGCTCCAATTCATCAATGTAATGTAGGCATGTATTCCGAATATAGTCATACGTGCTTATGGAAAAGAACTTGCATGACATCTTTTGTCCTACCCTCCCGTGGCAGCGGGGTCCTAGCGGAAACTAAGGGATATTAAGGCCTCCTTTTAATAGAGTACTGGACCAAAGCATTAACACATAGTGAATACATGAACTCCGAGAGTGGTCCCGATTATTGTCACTTCGGGGTTGCCGGATCATAACACATAGCAGGTGACTATAGACTTGCAAGATAGGATCAAGAACTCACATATATTCATGAAAACATAATATGTTCAGATCTGAAATCATGGCACTCGGGCCCTAGTGACAAGCATTAAGCATAGCAAAGTCATAGCAACATCAATCTCATAACAGAGTGGATACTAGGGATCAAACCCTAACAAAACTAACTCGATTACATGATAAATCTCATCCAACCCATCACCGTCCAGCAAGCCTACGATGGAATTACTCACGCACGGTGGTGAGCATCATGAAATTGGTGGTGGAGGATGGTTGATGATGACGACGGCGACGGATTCCCCTCTCCGGAGCCCCGAACGGACTCCAGATCAGCCCTCCCGAGAGAGTTTAGGGCTTGGCGGCGGCTCCGTATCGTAAAACGCGATGAATCTTTCTCTTTGTTTTTTTTCTCCCCGAACACGAATATATGGAGTTGGAGTTGAGGTCGGTGGAGCTTCAGGGGGCCCACGAGGCAGGGTGTGGGCCCCCTGGCCTTGATTCTTTCGCCGGTATTTTTTATCATTTCCAAAAATAATCGCCGTGGAGTTTCAGGTCATTCCGAGAACTTTTGTTTCTACACATAAATAACACCATGGCAATTCTGCTGAAAACAACGTCAGTCCAGGTTAGTTCCATTCAAATCATGCAAGCTAGAGTCCAAAACAAGGGAAAAAGTGTTTGGAAAAGTAGATACGACGGAGACGTATCAGTTCCCAAAGCGGCGCCTTCAAAAAGGGAACGACGCCGTGAGCGCCGTCGCCGCCCAACAAAGTTAGTGCTTTTGCCCGGGAGACCTGGGGGAAGGGGAAGTGAGGAGGTCAGTCCATACTAACGCCTCCAAGGAGGGGAACGGCGCCCTCAGGCGTCGCCGTCGGCGCGGTCGGTTATGGCCAGCCAAGGATTTTGCCCGAACTAGATCCCCGCCACCAGCAGTGCCTCCTGTACAAAACTGGCGACCAAGAGGAAGCACGACCCGACCAGGGGAGGAGGGAAGGCGCCAGATCACGCGCACCGACCGCCGCAGAAGCTGCCGCCGGCCGCCAACGACCATCGGATTACGCCGCCCGCGCGGCCGGGATGCCAGAGCCACGCCCGCACGGCTGCTAGCCGGCCGCGCCTTGCTAATGGAGCCGCCGCTCCAGATCCGGGGTTCCCCACGCAGAGGCAGGGCAACCGAGGCCCCGCCGCCAACATCCTTGGCGCCCCGGGCTTGCCTGGCGACTGCCTCAGGCGACGGTGAGGAAGGGAAGGGGGTGAGGAGGAGGGGCGGCTAGGGTTGGGGGTGGAGGGGCGGCTAGGGTTGCTTATTGATATGCTTGAGTATCTAAATTGTCATGTCAAAACTAGACTATTGCTTTGAATCACATAAAAGTCCAAATGTCCATGCTATAAAGAAAAGAATATGATATGACTTGATGAACAACACTCCACATCAAAAATTCTGTTTTTATCACTTACCTACTCGAGGACGAGTAGGAGTTAAGCTTGGCATGCTGATACGTCTCCAACGTATCTATACTTTTTTATTGTTCAATGCTGTTTTATTATCAATCTTGGATGTTTTATAAACATTTTATAGTCATTTTATATCATTTTTGGTACTAACCTATTAACATAGTGCCAACTGCCAGTTGCTGTTTTTTCCATGTTTTTTACATCGCAGGAAATCAATATCAAACGAAATCCAAATGCCACGAAACTGCACGATGATTTTTTATGGGCCAGAAGGAAGGCAATGGGCCCTAGTTGCACCTGGGGGTGCCACGAGGGGGGCACAACCCACCAGGGCGCGCCAGGAGGCCCAGGCACGCCCTGGTGGGTTGTGCCCACCTCGGGTGCCCCCGGACCGCCTCTTTGCTCTATAAATACCAGAATATTCCAGAAACCCTAGAACAGGCATCGTAATATTCATCCAGCCACCGCAGAGTCCAGAACCACCAGATCCAATCTAGACACCATCACGGAGGGGTTCACCACTTCCATTGGTGCCTATCCGATGATGCGCGAGTAGTTCTTCGTAGACCTTCGGGTCCGTAGTTAGTAGCTAGATGGCTTTCTCTCTCTCGCTGAATTCTCAATACAATGGTCTCTTGGAGATCCATATGATGTAACTCTTTTGCGGTGTCTTTGTTGGGATCTGATGAACTTCGAGTTTTGTGACGCCCCCGATTCAATCGTACACTAATCATACACGCAAACGTGTACGATCAAGATCAGGGACTCACGGGAAGATATCACAACACAACTCTAAAAATAAAATAAGTCATACAAGCATCATAATACAAGCCAGGGACCTCGAGGGCTCGAATACAAATGCTCGATCATAGACGAGTCAGCGGAAGGAACAATATCTGAGTACAGACATAAGTTAAAAAAGTTGCCATAACATGGCTAGCACAAACTGGAATACAGATCGAAAGAGGCGCAGGCCTCCTGCCTTGGATCCTCCTAAACTACTCCTGACCGTCGTCAGCGGCCTGCACGTAGTAGTAGGCGCCTCCAGTGTAGTAGGAGTCGTCGTCGACGGTGGTGTCTGGCTCCTGGGCTCCAACATCTGGTTCCGACAACCAGGTAGAAGGGAAAGGGGGAAAAGAGGGAGAAAAGCAACCGTGAGTACTCATCCAAAGTACTCACAAGCAAGGATCTACACTACATATGCATGGGTATATGTGTAAAGAGGCAATATGGGTGGACTGAACTGCAGAATGCCAGAATAAGAGGGGGATAGCTAGTCCTGTCGAAGACTACGCTTCTGGCAGCCTCCATCTTGCAGCATGTAGAAGAGAGTAGACGGTAAGTTCACCAAGTATCATCGCATAGCATGATCCTAACCCAACGATCCTCTCCTCGTCGACCTGTGGGAGAGCAATCATCGGGTGGTATCTGGCACTTGGAAGGGTGTGTTTTATTAAGTATCCGGTTCTAGTTGTCATAAGGTCAAGGTACAACTCCAAGTCGTCCCGTTACCCAAGATCACGGCTATTCGAATAGATAAACTTCCCTGCAGGGGTGCACCACATAACCCAACACGCTCGATCCCATTTGGCCGGACACACTTTCCTGGGTCATGCCCGGCCTCGGAAGATCAACACGTCGCAGCCCCACCTAGGCACAACAGAGAGGTCAGCACGCCGGTCTAAATCCTATGCGCGCAGGGGTCTGGGCCCATCGTCCATTGCACACCAGCATGTTGCGTACGCGGCTGGAGAGCAGACCTAGCAACCTCCATTTCAAAGGAAGCTGCATTACGCAGTCCAACCCGGCGCGTGCCGCTTAGTCGCTGACGTCACGAAGGCTTCGGCTGATACCACGAAGTCGAGTGCCCATAATTGTTCCCGCGTAGTTGGTTAGTGCGTATAGGCCAGTGGCCAGACTTAGATCAAATACCAAGATATCGTTAAGCATGTTATTTTAAAGTAACCGCGGACGCCGACCAGGGCCAGGCCCACCTCTCACCTAGGTGGTCTCAACCTGCCCTGTCGCTCCGCCTCAAAGTAACAGCCGGGGGCCGTCGGGAACCCAGGCCCACCTCTACCGGGATGGAGCCACCTGCCATTTCAGCCCCCATCTCCAAACAGCATCATAAGTAATGTAACAGTATTTAGTATATAGCATATGCCCGTGATCACCTGTCGAAGTGATCACGGCCCAGTAGTATAGCATGGCGGACGGACAAGAGTGTAGGGCCACTGATAGAATACTAGCATCCTATACTAAGCATTTAGGATTGCAGGTAAAGGTAACAACAGTAGTGGCAAAGACAGGCTATGCAGCAGAATAGGATTAACCGAAAGCGGTAACATGCTACACTATTCTAATGCAAGTAGTAGAGAGAAGGAATAGGCGATATCTGGTGATCAAGGGGGGGGGGGGCTTGCCTGGTTGCTCTGGCAAGAAGGAAGGGCCATCAACAACGTAGTCGGTCGGGGCACCAGCAGCTGCGTCGGTCTCGTAGTCTACCTGAGAGAAGAGGGGGAAGAAACAATGAATACAATGGAAACAGACGCATAACGATGCATGACAAAGCAAATGGCGGTGCTAGGTGTGCCCTAACGCGGTAAGAGGTGATACCGGCGAAGGGGGAAAACACCCGGGAAAGTATCCCCGGTGTTCCGCGTTTTTGGACAGATGAATTGAAGGGAAAAAAGTTGCATGTTTGCTATGCTAGGGGTGCGTGGTGGACGAACGGGCTGCGTATTCGGATTCGTGTCGTAGTTCTGAGCAACTTTCATGTATAAATTATTTTCATCCAAGTTACAGATTATTTTATATTAAGTTTTAAAGATTTAATTCATTTTCTGACATTAGTGTATTTAATTAAATCCGAATTATTAAATACCTATTTCGTTAAGTGCACCCAGTATTACACCTAGTCAGAGACTAACTGGTGGGTACAGTCAACTGCTGACTCAGCAGTCAAAGTGGACCAGGTCAAAAGTGAATAGTGCAGGTGGGGGCCATCTGTCATTGGCTAGGTGATACACAGTCAGCACTTTGACTGGTCAAGGTGGGGCCACATGTCATAGACAGTGGCAATATTAACAGAGTTTACTTAAACTAATTAACTTAATTAGGCGGGGTGGGGCCTAGTGGTCAGTAGGTCAAAATGCTAACAAATTTTATTAGAGTTAAGCCTAATCGCTAAAGTTGCATGGCCCACCGTCAGTGGCCATCAGGATTAATTTAATTAGCCTGCTAATTATGCCCATGATTAATTAGGTGCGGGTCCCGTTTGTCATTTTCACATGGGTGGTGGATTAGAATCTAGCTTAGCGACTAATCCCGCTGGGTCCACTTGTCGGTGGCCCACGTGACAGTTCGAATGGCCGCCACGCCGGTGAGGCAGAACACGACGGTGCCACGCGGGACCTCGCCGGAATCGCCCCTCCGACCATGAACGGGCATGAGGTTGGGCGCGTCCGACAGCGTGGGAGATGGCGCGTTGGATGGTGGTCGTGATGGTCGCATGAGAGGCCGGGAACGCTGTCGGCGCTGACGGCAGGCGGCGGCCGGAGCTCAACCTCGCGGCAAACGACGCTAGGGACGGCCAAAACGAGCAAGGGGAGGGGGAAAACGGATAGCGGCTCACAGTGGAGCTGTAGGGATGGCAGCGGGCTCGTGGTGGTGCTTGAGGCATCGAGTCCAGGGCCGAAATGGCGACGACGACGCGAATCCCGATGAGGTATGGGAGGCGGCAGCAGCTTGGTGCTCCTCGGGCAGCGAGGCGGCACAGGAGGACGGACTTGGCGCCGGGGACGACGTGGATGCAGCCGGATCCGTCTGGGAACGGGAAGGGGCGGCGGAGGCCGGTCGGACTTGCTCGTTGGTGCGGCGGAGGTCGGGGCCGAAGGACGTGGAGGCGTGAGATCCAGCCAGGTCCTGGGTGAGGACGACGACGCAAGGACGGAGAGATGAGTTGCGAGCGGAGGTGGCGGTTCTCGGGCGCGGGTGAGGGAGTCCTGGATTAGGGGGTCCTCGGACAGCCGGACTATATCCTTTGGCCGGACTGTTGGACTATGAAGATACAAGACTCAAGACTTCGTCCCGTGTCCGGATGGGACTCTCCTTGGCGTGGAAGGCAAGCTTGGCAATACGGATATGTAGATCTCCTCCCTTGTAACCGACTCTGTGTAACCCTAGCCCCCTCTGGTGTCTATATAAACCGGAGGGTTTTAGTCCGTAGGACAACAACAATCATACCATAGGCTACCTTCTAGGGTTTAGCCTCTAAGATCTCGTGGTAGATCAACTCTTGTAATACTCATATCATCAAGATCAATCAAGCAGGAAGTAGGGTATTACCTCCATCGAGAGGGCCCGAACCTGGGTAAACATTGTGTCCCCCGCCTCCTGTTACCATCCGCCTTAGACGCACAGTTCGGGACCCCCTACCCGAGATCCGCCGGTTTTGACACCGACATTGGTGCTTTCATTGAGAGTTCCACTGTGCCGTCACCATAAGACTTGATGGCTCCTTCGATCATCGGCAACGATGCGATCCAGGGTGAGGTTTTCCTCCCCGGACAAATCTTCGTATTCGGCGGCTTCGTACTGCGGGCCAACTCGCTTGGCCATCTGGAGCAGATCGAGAGCTACGCCCCTGGCCATCAGGTCAGGTTCGGAAACTTGAACTATACTGCCGACATCCGCGGAGATTTGATCTTCGATGGATTGGAGCCGGAGCATGATTTAGCTCTGCCGTCGGACAGTGTTCGGGAGATCACACCTGCAACTACTCCGGCCCTTAACCCGGAACAAATTGCGCCATCTGAGGACGGGTGGATGGACCCCGCTATGGAGGCCGCACACTCAGCGGCGATAGAGCCGAATACTGACTTCACCTCCTCCGAGACCCGTGTTGCCGAACCATTGGATTCGTCCCCGGCCATGGGCTCCGAGCCGCCTGCGTCCGTGCCTATCGAATCCGATTGGGCACCGATCATGGAGTTTACCTCCGCGGATATCTTTCAGCACTCGCCCTTTGGCGACGTGCTAAACTCGTTGACGTCTCTCTCCCTGTCGGGAGACCCTTGGCCGAACTACGTCTGGCTAGAATGGGATGCGGACGACGAAGAAATTCGCTCCCCACCCACCACCCACTTAATAGCCACTGTCGACGATTTAACTGACATGCTCGATTTCGACTCCGAAAACATCGACGGTATGGACGACGATGCAGGAGAGGAACAGGAACCACCGCCCACAGGCGCTGGACAGCCAATTCATCACACGATATATATATGGTGGATACACCCAAAGAAAACAATGACGAGGAACGGAAGGATGCAGCGAAGGATGCGAGAAGCAACCAAAGCGACGGCATAGGCGCCGCTCCAAATCCCACCTCGGCAAGAACAGCGATAACAGCGTAAGGAAAAATAACACCCCGATCGACTTCAGAGGAAATGACGACCATATTGACCCAGCGACAGAACAGGATGAACCAGCGGACGGCGAACATAGTACGGAGCCCTAGTCCGAACACGGTGACGCAGAGGATAAAACTCATCAACCTCTCTTCGGAGAGGAAAACAGTCCGGACGAGGATGCACACATCATCCCGGAAAAGCACTTGGAACAAGAGAACCTCCGTAGAAGGCTTATTGCCACCGCGAGGAGTCTGAAGAAGCAGAAGCAAAGGCTTAAGGCCGCGTAGAATACGCTCAACAGTAGATGGAACAAAGTGCTTGACACTGAAGAGAAGTATGGTGGCAATCGCCACACAAAGAGCTATCCAAAGCACAAGCTGCTGCCCGAATTCGACGATGAGGCCTTAGAGCCCACACAACCGAAAAATAAAACGGCCGACCGGTCGGATCGACCACCTCATGGCCGCGATAGGGCGGCTAACAAGGCCGCACATAAGTCAGCACACGATCCACGCAAAGACTCGCATCAAAAGGCCGGCGTGACCAGATCCATCTACGGATCTAGGAAGCGCTCTCCAGCGCATAATCAAAACCAAACACTACAACCATCAGAACGCCATGACACATCCAAATACAGGGGTGCCGCGCACCCCCTATGTTTCACCAATGAGGTGCTGGATCAAAAATTTCCGGAGGGATTCAAACCCGTGAACATAGAGGCGTACGACGGAATGACAGACCCTGGGGTCTGGATTGAGGACTTCATCCTCCATATTCATATGGCTCGCGGAGACGATCTCCACGCCATCAAATACTTGCCCCTCAAGTTAAAAGGACCAGCTCGGCACTGGCTGAAGAGCCTCCCCAAAAATTCAATTGGAAGTTGGGAGGAGCTTGAGGATGCTTTTAGGGCTAACTTTCAAGGGACCTATGTCCGACCTCCGGATGCAGACAATTTAAGTCATATAATTCGACAGCCCGGAGAGTCAGCCTGAAAGCTTTGGAACAGATTTCTCACTAAGAAGAACCAAATCGTCGACTGCCCGGACGCCGAAGCCTTAGCTGCTTTCAAACATAGCGTCCGAGAAGAATGGCTCGCCAGAAACCTCGGCCAAGAAAAACCAAGGACAATGGCAGCCCTAACAAGCCTTATGACCCGCTTTTGCACGGGCGAAGATAGCTGGCTGGCCCGTAGTAGCACCAGCGACCTAGGCACATCTAAAGTCAGGGATGGTAATGGAAAACCATGACGCAGTAAAAGCAAGCGTCGGAATAACGAAGACAGCCCAGACAACACGGCGGTAAACGCCGGATTTAGGGGCTCCCGACCCGGTCAGCCGAAAAGGCCTTTCAAAAGGCAACAGAGATGGACCGTCCAGCCTAAACAAGATTCTAGACAAATTATGTCAGACTCATGGCACCTCCGATAAACCTGCAAATCACACCCACAAAGAATGCTGGGTCTTCAAGCAGGCCGGCAAGTTAAACGCCGAACACAAGGGGAGGGATACACCAAGTGAAGACGACGATGAGCCTCGCCAGCAAAGCACTGGGGGACAGAAAAAATTCCCACCAGAGGTCAAAACAGTGAACATGATTCACATGACAAAGAGGAGAAGCAAACATGCACTCTGAGACATACGTGCCGTAGAGCCTGTCACCCCTAAATTCAACCCTTGGTTGGCCTGCCCGATCACATTTGATCACAGGGATCACTGGACAAGTATCCGGCACAGAGGATTGGCTGCCTTGGAGCTAGACCCAATTATCGACGGATACCATCTCACCCAAGTCCTCATGGACGGCGGCAGTAGTCTTAATCTGATATATCATGACACAATCCGCAAAATGGGGATAGACCCAACAAGAATCAGCCACAATAATACTACCTTTAAAGGAGTATACCAGGCCCAAAGGCCCACTGTACGGGCTCTATAGTACTAGAGGTTGTACTCGGTTCTCCCAACAACTTCCGAAGTGAAAAGTTAACCTTCGACATCGCTCCATTCCGAAGCGGCTATCAAGCACTACTCGGAAGAACAGCTTTCACTCGTTTTAATGCAGTACCACATTACGCTTCTCTTAAGCTTAAGATGCCCGGTCCACGTGGCATCATCACAATTAGCAGAAATATTGAGCGTTCCTTGCGCGCGGAAGAACGTGTGGCGGCTTTAGCAGCCGAACACTAAACGGCCTCTCCAACCAGAACAAATGATCGGTCGTCAAGACCACGGACACGACTAGACTAGTCCGGCGCATCACTAGCTGTAACAGCCTAGTTAAACATGAGATTGGTTTGATGGATATACCCCCATAGGCGGTACCAGGGGCTCCCGCATGTAAAAAGGACCACAGTTCGGCTCGACCTTACTTATCTTTAATTTTAATGGTCTATTGAGAATAACCAATTTTTTGCACGACAACTTTCACCTAAGTTTTTCTCTTTTACAGATGATAATCGTGCTACACCCTTCTAGGATACGGCACAACGGAGACACGGGCGCAGACGTGCAGCAGGGCCCCGCTCAAAGGTTTCTATTTTAGATTAAGACCCTGTGTAAACCTTTTTTACTGTCTCTTGTTGCTTCACATCCTCCGGATACTCAGTATAACCGAGAGGGATGCTGACGTTATTGGCATTTCGCTACGTCAGAATAATGCACGTACCTGGACACTTGGGGTTCATTATCAAGGGCGCTACTCAGCCCGGCATATGTTGTAAAGACCGAATACCTTAGGGAGTGTTCGGCGTCGCGAGTTTGGCCTTATATGCATCAGCTCCGAATCATGTCTTTGGTCAAATGTTGGGTTTGCCCGGCTCCCGCGTTTTGCTACCTTACGTTCCGCTCTATCGGCTAAGGTGGCACCGGGAGAACTACTGCGATTGTGCCCTCGTTCATCCGGATGAGCACCTCAGTAGAGAAAGCCAAAAACTGACTGTCGTGATAAAGCGTGCGGCTGGTCAACCACTTGATGACTCATCGGAATCTTCGGGATTCCTCTGCATTAACGAAGGACTGGTTTCCCCGGTCACGTACGTATGCGCACCGTATTCGGATAGCCGCGGAAATATCAGGGGCTATATCGTAGCCCCACTATCAAACTCCTATGGTTAAGTGAAAGTGTTAAAGCAATATAGTCCGATTGCCTCGTTCATCGCGCTCACCTCCTTCATGGACCAAGACGTCGGATCAAGTGTGAAGACGCGTTTTTGCGAACACCCCCGCATTATATGCGTGGGGGCTGAAGCCGACGACTGCAAACTTTCAGGATATATATATACATACATAAACGACCGCACAGGAGGCATAATCATACTTTCAGGCAAAAGTATAAACACAACCTTTATAATTCAAATAACATTGTTTTTACAATTGGGATACATGTCACTAGAACATGATACTCTTCGAGCACTGAGCCTCTATTAAACGAGTGCCTTCTAAGACTTCTTCAAAATAGTGCTCGGCCGATACCGGGCCTACCGCCGAACTGTGGGATGCAATAGTGGTGGCCTCCATCTCTGCCCAATATGTCTTGACACGGGCAAGAGCCATCCGCGCACCCTCAATGCACGCCGACCTCTTCACAACGTCGATATGCAACACAGCACCAATGAATTGTTGCACTAAGCCAAAATAACTATTCGGCTTTGGTCCTTCCGGCCAAAGATAATCCACAACAGACCTCATGGCAAGCCCGGACAACCTATGGAGCTCGGCCCACTCGGCCATTTGCTCATTTAACAGTAGCGGACGCGCCGGAGCATTGAACTGCGACCAGAACAACTTTTCCACTTCGTGATCTTTTTGATCTTCGAAAAACTTGGTCGCATCAGCAGCACTCGCTGCCAAATCCAGGTACGCATTCGCAGAACTCCATAATTGATCCAGAAGGGCATACTCAGGATCTCCGAACTTTGTCCGCAACAAAAAGGGCTTCCCAGCCGTGATATTTCTGGCTTGACGTAGCTCCTCCTTCGCTGCTCTGATCTTAGAGCGGGCTTCCTTGGCTGCTACCGTGGCTTTCTCTAGGTCCGCCGTCTTCGTTCGGTTTTCCTTTTCAAGAAGCTCATAACGGTCGGCGGCCCCTTTCAGCTCAACAGCCATCTTGGCTATTTTCTCTTTGCTCTGGCAATGGGCAGCCTGTTCGGCTCTTAGCTCTTTGATCGCCTTTAGGGCGGCCGCATCACTCCTCTTGGCTTGTTCCTTGGCTCGGGCAAGTTCCGCCCAAAGGGTCTCCACGGCGGCAGCTCCATCTGCAGTCACAGCATATTACAGATACTAGCATCATGCTCCTCTTAATATGTGTTGATCATAGGAGAATATGTACCATGTGCCTCGTCAAACCGCTTGTTTACAAGCACGATGTCGGCATCTGCCGCATCAAGTTGCCGCTTCAGTTCGGCAAACTCACCAGTCCGGCTAGCCACCGGACCCTCAGACGCCTGCACATGAAAGCAACACGGTTATTACCTGGGACTATGATCCTCTATTTGCTGTCCTTTTTGACAGCAACCAGAGTCTCAGGGGCTACTATCTGCATAGGGCACACCTAGCGTGTGCAGTACCATCAAAAAATACATATTACTTTGCGTACCTCAAAGCCTCTCAGCAGGCTCATAAAAGCTTCATGCAACCCGCTTTTGGCAGATGAAATCCTCTCAACCACCGTACCCATTAGCGTACGATGCGCTTCTGAGATAGCCGCTTGCTCCAGAAGATTCATCAGTGCGTCTGGTCGCACACCGGATAGTTCCGGACTCTTTCTGTTGCTCTCCTTAGGAGCCGAATACCCCGGACTTCGGGTGGCCGAAGGGTTACCTTCTGGCCTTGGCGGATCAGGAGAAATCCTCCGTGACGACACCTCAGGGTTGCCCGCTTCACGAGGCGGGGAGGTGCGGGGAGGTGTTTCGCTTTCCATCATCTCCGGAAGAAGATCCCCCGAAGACGAACTCTGTCGAGAAGAGCTATGATCCGAACTACAAAACATACGTCTCGGTTATTATTCTCAGAAATGAAGCAGGGTATAATTACTATAAAGTACTTTTGTTTACTTACAGCTCGGTGGAGGGCTGGTCCCCTAGCGGGCACAGTGCAGTAAGGATGCCCTCCGGGGTAGGGCCCCCTGACAAAGGTTTCTTCCCTCGCTTGGAGAACATTGCTTCCAAGTCTTCAGAGGCGGTCCTCTTCCTTCCCTGGGGAGAGGGAATTTTAGATCCTTCTCCCCGGTTATCCTCCTTCGTGGAGGCACTAATTCCCCCGGTCTGGATGAATAATGAGTGAGGCTCGCTTTCGGCTTCTTTGTTCCTCCCTTTATCTTCCTCTGATGGCGCTTGATAAGGCACAAGCTCAAGCATCCTAGCTAGTACGGGATCCGGTGAGCCTTCGGGAAGGGGGGCCGAACACCTGATCATCTTCGCCTTCTTTATCCAGTCCTGGTCAAAAGGCGACTTTTCAGAACAATGTTGTGACAAATAGAAGACAACATGTTCAGCCGCGGAATTACTTACTTGGGTATCTGGACAATTGCAGTTCAGACCCGCATCCTCGGTGATGTCCGAACACTTTATTCGTGATCCGAAGAACAATTTGTACATCTCTTCGAGCGTCATGCTGAAGAAGTGCTGGATAGTTCGCGGTCCTTCCGGGTTGAACTCCCACATACGGAGAGGTCGACGTTTGCAAGGTAGGACTCGACGAACTAGCATGACTTGCTTTACCTTAACGAGGTTGACATCTCTCTCTAGGAGATCTCGGATGCGACTCTGCAATATCGGCACATCATTTACTGGTCCCCAGTCCAGCCCCTTGTTGACCCAGGATGCCAATTGAGGCGGGGGGTCCGAGCGGAAGGCAGGGGCGGCTACCCACTTGGTACCTCGGGGAGCTGTGATATAAAACCACTCCCGTTGCCACAAGCTAGACACCTCCGGGAAGGAACCCTTTGGCCATGGAGCATCGGCGCCTTTGCTTATTACGGCACCTCCGCACTCTGCGTGTCTCCCCCTCAATCATCTTCGGCTCCACATTGAAGGTCTTGAGCCATAAGCCGAAGTGTGGGGTAATGCGGAGGAAGGCTTCGCACACGACGATGAACGACGAAATGTGAAGGACGGAATCCGGAGCCAGATCATGGAAATCAATCCCGTAGTAGAACATGAGCCCTCTGACAAAGGGATCTAGACTAAAACCTAGCCCTCGGAGGAAGTGGGAAATAAATACGACACTCTCGTTGGGTTCGGGAGTGGGGATGACCTGCCCTCGAGCAGGCAGCCTGTGCGAGATTTCGCCGGTCAAATATCTAGCTTCTCTTAGCTTCTTGATGTCCTCCTCTGTGACAGAGGAGGGCATCCACCGACCTTGATGGTTGGATCCGGACATGATTGTAGGTCCGAAGCGCCTAGCCTGAGCCCTGGGTGTTGGAACTCAAGGTGGGGGAAGGGTTCGTCATGACCAGACCACATCAGCACGTCACGTTATGAAAAGCTGTCAGCAGATTAGATTTGTGGAAATATTCTTCTCTCTACGGTAGTATGTGGAATTTGTTTTGCAGAGCCGGACACTATCCTTGTGTTCAAAAACTTCTGTGGAGTATTCGGAGGAGGAACCCGCCTTGCAATGCCGAAGACAATCTGCGCGCCGGACTCATCGTCATTGAAGCCTGGTTCAGGGGCTACTGAGAGAGTCCTGGATTAGGGGGTCCTCGGACAGCCGGACTATATCCTTTGGCCGGACTGTTGGACTATGGAGATACAAGACTCAAGACTTCGTCCCGTGTCCGGATGGGACTCTCCTTGGCGTGGAAGGCAAGCTTGGCAATACGGATATGTAGATCTCCTCCCTTGTAACCGACTCTGTGTAACCCTAGCCCCCTCCGGTGTCTATATAAACCGGAGGGTTTTAGTCCATAGGACAACAACAATCATACCATAGGCTAGCTTCTAGGGTTTAGCCTCTACGATCTCGTGGTAGATCAACTCTTGTAATACTCATATCATCAAGATCAATCAAGCAGGAAGTAGGGTATTACCTCCATCGAGAGGGCCCGAACCTGGGTAAACATTGTGTCCCCCGCCTCCTGTTACCATCCGCCTTAGACGCACAGTTCGGGACCCCCTACCCGAGATCCGCCGGTTTTGACACCGACAGCGGGCACACTCCAGATCTGGTGAGGGAGCGAGAGAAGGGGATCGGGGCGAGTGGGGAGAGCGACGGGGATCGAGCGCCCTCTCTTGTGACGGTGCTGGAGGGAGAGGGTGGAGATCGTGCTGGGAGTGGGGTTGGTTCTAGGGTTTGGTTAGGGGGAGTGGCCTAATAGGCCAGGGGCAAAGTGGCCGGCTGGGCCAGTTGGCCCAGCGTGGGGAGGGGGTTGTTTCTTTTCCTTTTTTTACTTTTCTGCTTATTCAGTTCACCACTATTTGACATTTTACTTTATTACCAAATGAGTTTTCTTCAACATGAAACTTGTCACATAGATAGTGGTCATTATTTTTGAGAGGCCCACAAAGTTTCAAGTGGTTTGGGAAAGGTAAGACTGCTTGTTGAAATTTTAAACGACCAAATTAAATGTTGCTGATCCACCAAAATATTGCTAGGGCCAAAATAAAATTCCAATTTGATTTGATTTCTTCATGAGAATTACTCAAGGGTGATTTGCAATAACTCGAACATTTTTGTCTCTCTGTTTGGAGAAATAATAATTTGACTTGAAACTTAAGTTTGATTTCGAGGTTGGATTGGAACAAAGTGAGGACTAGCAACTTAACCCTGATGACATGGCATCATTAACAGGAGATTACTGTAGCTTAATTATCCGGGCGTCACAATTCTCCTCCACAACAAGAAATCTCGTCCTGAGATTTAAGAGGTAGGGTTAGGGGGAAAGATCTGGTTACTAAATTCTAACGATTCTTCCCGGTCTTAGTTGCTCTTCTCGAAGAGGTCAATCCATTACATTGATGTCTTCATTTCTCTGCTTCGGGCCATCATGATGAAGTGGTCTCCTTCCTTCCAGATCTTCATCGTACTTACGAAAAGGATAAGGGGTATCTTCAAAAGGACAGACCTCTACAAGGTTGCTTATCTGATAGATAATATTAGGGAAGGTGGCGGAAAGTAACTCTCGAGTTGAAACTTAAGAAATTATCGAGAGCAAAGTAAGAAGGTGCATAATAGAAGTTTCAAGCGCATAGGCAATCGTTCGTTGCCTGATACGAAATGTGAAAGGGGTTTAGAGCAACGGGGATAAGTATTGTGTTTGATACCAGAATTGATGATCCCTCAGAATGGTGGCTCATGAATTACATACGAGGCCACGCGCGAGGAAAAACCTTGGGAACAGGGGGTGTACAGGAGATTCAGGTTTCGATCCTGTGGAACTGTGGGTTATGGGCCCACCATATGGGTTACAAAGTAGGGAGGGCTCTTTCATCATGCACGATCATGATAGCAAGGCATGTCAGAGAATAGACTGTTAGTTATGTCGGCAACAACATCGGTTCCAAGGGCGAGGGGCGAAGAGAACCATTTTCCTGCTCGTTGAAACGAGGCAGACCAATAGGCAAAGTTCTCGTCCATCGGTGGTTACCAAAATGTCATCAACAATAGTATCACGGTCTTACTAACAAGGTTGTACACCGGGGTGTTTATATAAGTAGCAAATTATTACTGCTTAGATCATATAACCCACGACAATGGTTAAACAAGACAATGGAAAGGAAAATGTGCTCATCACATTAAACAGAAAAATGGAAAGGAAAATGTGTTTAAACACATATTTCAGGGGTATATCCTTCCCAAGGACAAGCAGATGATATCCATGATAGGATAGAAGGTAGAAAACCATTTAGGTAAGGGGAGAGAAATTTCCTGACATTACCCATACAACGGTGTTTGGATAATTGATAAGGAAAATTTAGCATTGTGCTTTAAATGTTTTTATTGAAAATCAAAGTACCATAGACATGTTTCGAGATAGCATTGACATGGTCTTCAAGCAAAGGTCAGACTTTGGATACACAAAGGATCCATCGGGATAAACTTATTAAACAAGGCATTCAATTTCCTCATGGAAAAATGGTTAACCTTGTTAAAAAGGAAACTATAACACTTGGTCCTCCGGTCAGGTGTGCATGACATCACCTTACCGGGTCATATGAGGATCAATGTTATAACTCTTGAAAATATGTTGCAACCATCATATCTGACCGAGATTCAGATCTGATTGGTGTCAAGATAACTCAGACACGGGATTCCTGAAAAGAAAAGGTGCAACACAAATTGACGAGATGACATTGTAAGATTCTTGGGAAATGGACTATGGAAGCAGGTCCCGAAACCAAAGTTCAGCTTTAAACCAAGGAGAGGATGAGGAGGTGGCTGATGGACTCAGCGACATATCATCGAGATTTCCAAAAAGATGGATTTCCAAAATTATGTGAACAAGGAGATAACATTTGTCATATCAAATGATATAACGATGTATGCTAGAGGAAAAACATACATATTTAAACTTTGGTTGAAAGGTGTGCCCGAAATATGGGCATAGGTAGCCTGATCAATTGTCAGAATGGTGATCCAATAACCGATAGGCTAAGAATGAACTGTCGATCATTAACTTCAAAGCAATAGGGTTGTGCTACCTCTTGAGCACAGTGTTGGTTTTCCCTTGAAGAGGAAAGGGTGATGCAACAAAGTAGCGTAAGTATTTCCCTCAGTTTTGATAACCAAGGTATCAATCCAGTAGGAGGCCATGCACAAGTCCATCGCACCCACACAAACAAATAAATCCTCGCAACCAACACAATAAAGGGGTTGTCAATCCCTTCACGGTCACTTACGAGAGTGAGATCTGATAAATATGATAAGATAATATTTTTGGTATTTTTATGATAAAGATGCAAAGTAAAGAAAGCAAAATAAAGACAACGCTAGAAATAACTTCTTGATCGGAGATTAATATGATGGAAAATAGACCCGGGGGCCATAGGTTTCACTAGTGGCTTCTCTCAAGAGCATAGGTATTTCGGTGGGTCAACAAATTACTGTTGAGCAATTGACAGAGCATAGTTATGAGAATATCTAGGTATGATCATGTATATAGGCATCACGTCTGAGACAAGTAGATCGACTCCTGCTTGCATCTACTACTATTACTCCACACATCGACCGCTATCCAGCATGCATCAAGAGTATTAAGTTCATAAGAACAGAGTAACGCTTTAAGTAAGATGACATGATGTAGAGGGATAAACTCATGCAATATGATATAAACCCCATCTTGTTATCCTCGATGGCAACAATACAATACGTGCCTTGTTGCCTCTACTGTCACTAGGAAAGGACACCGCAAGATTGAACCCAAAGCTAAGCACTTCTCCCATTGCAAGAAAGATCAATCTAGTAGGCCAAACCAAACTGATAATTCGAAGAGACTTGCAAAGATAACCAATCATACATAAAAGAATTCAGAGAAGATTCAAATATTGTTCATAGATAAACTTGATCATAAACCCATAATTCATCGGTCTCAACAAACACACCGCAAAAGAAGATTACATCGAATAGATCTCCACAAGAGAGGGGGAGAACATTGTATTGAGATCCAAAAAGAGAGAAGAAGCCATCTAGCTAATAACTATGGACCCGAAGGTCCGAGGTAAACTTCTCACACATCATCGGAGAGGCTATGGTGTTGATGTAGAAGCCCTCCATGATCGATGCCCCCTCCGGCGGAGCTCCGGAAAAGGCCCCAAGATGGGATCCCACGGGTACAGAAGGTTGCGGCGGTGGAATTAGATTTTTGGCTCCGTATCTGGTATTTTGGGGGTACGTAGGTATATATAGGAGGAAGAAGTACGTCGGTGGAGCAACGTGGGGCCCACGAGGGTGGAGGGCGCGCCTAGGGGGGTAGGCGCGCCCCCTACCTCGTGCCTTCCTGGTTGATGTCTTGACGTAGGGTCCAAGTCCTCTGGATCACGTTCGTTCCAAAAATCACGTTCCCGAAGGTTTCATTCCGTTTGGACTCCGTTTGATATTTTTTTCTGCAAAACTCTGAAATAGGCAAAACAACAACAATTCTGGGCTGGGCCTCCGGTTAATAGGCTAGTTCCAAAAATAATATAAAAGTGTATAATAAAGCCTATTAATGTCCAAAACAGAATATAATATAGCACGGAAAAATAAAAAACTATAGATACGTTGGAGACGTATCAAGCATCCCCAAGCTTAATTCCTGCTCGTCCTCGAGTAGATAAATGATAAAAACAGAATTTTTGATGTGGAATGCTACTTGGCATAATTTCAATGTAATTCTCTTAATTGTGGTAGGAATATTCAGATCCGAAAGATTCAAGACAAAAGTTTAATATTGACATAAAAATAATAATACTTCAAGCATACTAACTAAGCAATTATGTCTTCTCAAAATAACATGGCCAAAGAAAGTTATCCCTACAAAATCATATAGTCTGGCTATGCTCTATCTTCACCACACAAAGTATTTAAATCATGCACAACCCCGATGACAAGGCAAGCAATTGTTTCATACTTTTGATGCTCTCAAACTTTTTCAATCTTCACGCAATACATGAGCGTGAGCCATGGACATAGCACTATATGTGGAATAGAATGGTGGTTGTGAAGAAGACAAAAAAGGAGAAGATAGTCTCACATCAACTAGGCGTATCAACGGGCTATGGAGATGCCCATTAATAGATATCAATGTGAGTGAGTAGGGATTGCCATGCAACAGATGCACTAGAGCTATAAGTATATGAAAGCTCAACAAAAGGAACTAAGTGGGTGTGCATCCAACTCGCTTGCTCACGAAGACCTAGGGCATTTTTAGGAAGCCCATCATTGGAATATGCAAGCCAAGTTCTATAATGAAAATTTCCCACTAGTACATGAAAGTGATATTATAGGAGACTCTCTATCATGAAGATCATGGTGCTACTTTGAAGCACAAGTGTGGTAAAAGGATAGTAACATTGTCCCTTCTCTCTTTTTCTCTCTTTTTTATTTGGGCCTTTTCTTCCTTTTTATGGCCTCTTTTTTTTAGTCCGGAGTCTCATCCCGACTTGTGGGGGAATCATAGTCTCCATCATCCTTTCCTCACTTGGGACAATGCTCTAAAAAATGATGATCATCACACTTTTATTTACTTACAACTCAACAATTACAACTCAATACTTAGAACAAAATATGACTCTATGTGAATGCCTCCGGCGGTGTACCGGGATATGCAATGAATCAAGAGTGACAGGTATGAAAGAATTATGAACAGTGGCTTTGCCACAAATACAATGTCAACTACATGATCATGCGAAGCAATATGACAATGATGGAGCGTGTTATAGTAAACGGAACGGTGGAAAGTTGCATGGCAATATATCTCGGAATGGCTATGGAAATGCCATGATAGGTAGGTATGGCGGCTGTTTTGAGGAAGGTATATGGTGGGTGTATGATACCGGCGAAAAGTGCGCGGTATTAGAGAGGCTAGCAATGGTGGAAGGAAGGAAGAAAAGTGCGTATAATCAATGGACTCAACATTAGTCATAAAGAACTCATATACTTATTGCAAAAATCTACAAGCTATCAAAGCAAAGTATTACGCGCATGCTCCTAGGGGGATAGATTGGTAGGAAAAGACCTTCGCTCGTCCCCGACCGCCACTCATAAGGAAGACAATCAATAAATAAATCATGCTCCGACTTCATCACATAACGGTTCACCATACGTGCATGCTACGGGAATCACAAACTTAACACAAGTATTTCTCAAATTCACAACTACTCAACTAGCATGACTCTAATATCATCATCTCCATATCTCAAAAACAATTATCAAGCATCTAACTTGTCATAGTATTCAACACACTCATAAGAAAAAAATATTACTAATCTTGAATGCCTATCATAATTAAAGAAAATTACCATGCTGTTTTGTAGGACTCTCAAAATAATCTAAGTGAAGCATGAGAGAACAATAGTTTCTATAAAACAAAACCACCACCGTGCTCTAAAAGATATAAGTGAAGCACTAGAGCAAAAACTATATAACTCAAAAGATATAAGTGAAGCACATAGAGTATTCTAACAATTCCGAATCATGTGTGTCTCTCTCAAAAGGTGTGTACAGCAAGGATGATTGTGGCAAACTAACAAACAAAGACTCAAATCATACAAGACGCTCCAAGCAAAACACATATTATGTGGTGAATAAAAATATAGCTCCAAGTAAAGTTACCGATGGAAGCAGACGAAAGAGGGGATGCCTTCCGGGGCATCCCCAAGCTTTGGCTTTTTGGTGTCCTTAGATTACCTTGGGGTGCCATGGGCATCCCCAAGCTTAGGCTCTTGCCACTCCTTGTTCCATAATCCATCAAATCTTTTACCCAAAACTTGAAAACTTCACAACACAAAACTTAACAGAAAATCTCGTGAGCTCCGTTAGCGAAAGAAAACAAAACAGCACTTCAAGGTACTGTAATGAACTCGTTCTTTATTTATATTGGTGTTAAACCTACTGTATTCCAACTTCTCTATGGTTTATAAACTATTTTACTAGCCATAGATTCATCAAAATAAGCAAACAACACACGAAAAACAGAATCTGTCAAAAACAGAACAGTCTGTAGTAATCTGTAACTAACGCAAACTTCTGGAACTCCAAAACTTCAGCCAACATAGGACGACCTAGATAATTTGTTTATTGATCATCAGCAATTGGAATCAATATTTTATCACGTTCTGGTGATTTTTAACAATTGTTTTCGTGAACAGAAAGTTTCTGCAATTTTCAGCAAGATCAAATAACTATCATCCAAGAAGATCCTATAGGTTAAACTTGGCACAATCATTAATTAAAACATAAAAACAAATCTAACCAGAGGCTAGATCAAATATTTATTCCTAAACAGAAGCAAAAAGCAAAAAACTGAAAATAAAATTGGGTTGCCTCCCAACAAGCGCTATCGTTTAACACCCCTAGCTAGGCAAAATAGCAAGGATAGATCTAGGTATTGCCATCTTTGGTAGGCAATCCATAAGTGGCTCTCATGATAGATTCATATGGTAATTTTATTTTATTTCTAGGAAAGTGTTCCATGCCTTTCCTTAACGGAAATTGGAATCTAATATTTCCTTCCTTCATATCAATAATTGCACCAATCGTTCTAAGGAAAGGTCTACCAAGAATAATAGGACATGAAGGATTGCAATCTATATCAAGAACAATAAAATCTATGGGCACATAATTCCTATTTGCAATAATAAGAACATCATTAATTCTTCCCATAGGTTTCTTAATGGTGGAATCCGCAAGGTGCAAGTTTAAAGAGCAATCATCAAAATCACGGAAACCTAGCAAGTCGCACAAAGTTTTTGGGATCGTGGAAACACTAGCACCCAAATCACATAAAGCATAGCAATCATGATATTTAATTTTAATTTTCATAGTAGGTTCCCACTAATCATAAAGTTTTCTAGGGATAGAAACTTCCAACTCAAGTTTTTCTTCATAAGATTGCATCAAAGTATCAACGATATGTTTAGTAAAAGGTTTATATTGGCTATAAGCATGTGGAGAATTTAGCATGGATTGCAACAAGGAAATACAATCTATCAAAGAGCGATTATCATAATTAAATTCCTTGAAATCCAAAATTGTGGGTTCATTAATATCTAGAGTTTTGATCTCTTCAATCCCACTTTTACCAAATTTTGCATCAAGATCTAAAGGCTCTGAATTTTTGGAACGCCTTCTAGGTAAAGGTGGATCATATTCAGTCCCATCATTATCAAGATTCATATTGCAAAGCAAAGATTTAATAGGGGACACATCAATAACTTTTAGATCTTCATCTTTATTTTCATAGAAATTTTCTGGCTTAGCGGCCATCTTATTAACTAAGGTGGCCTGCTTATCCGAAACTTCAGCTATTAACTTCTCAAAATGAGCAATCTGAGATTTCAAACCATCAAATTCTTTAGACATATCATCGAGCTCTTTATTCATATAACCCATAAAGCTTTTTTGTTCTTTCAGCTCATTTCTAAAGAAATTATTATGCTCAAATTGTAAGACCATAAAACTCCTAACGTTGCTTTCGATCTCTTCTAACCTTTTAAGGTGAAGATCACCAAATCTAGGTAGGGTCATCGTGACAAGCAAGCGATCCAACACACGAGCAAACAAGAAGCAAGCGAGAAAAAAGCGAACGGAAAAGAGAGGGCGAATAAAACGGCAAGGGTGACGTGGGGAGAGGAAAACGAGAGGCAAATGGCAAATAATGTAATGCGGGAGATAAGGGTTTGTGATGGGTACTTGGTATGTTGACTTTTGCGTAGACTCCCCGGCAACGGCGCCAGAAATCCTTCTTGCTACCTCTCGAGCACTGCGTTGGTTTTCCCATGAAGAGGAAAGGGTGATGCAGCAAAGTAGCGTAAGTATTTCCCTCAGTTTTTGAGAACCAAGGTATCAATCCAGTAGGAGGCCACGCACAAGTCCCTCGCACCTATAGAAACAAATAAATCCTCACAACCAACGCAATAAAGGGGTTGTCAATCCCTTCACGGTCACTTACGAGAGTGAGATCTGATAGATATGATAAGATAATATTTTTGGTATTTTTATGATAAAGATGCAAAGTAAAGAAAGCAAAATAAAGACAACGCTAGAAATAACTTGTTGACGGGAGATTAATATGATGGAAAATAGACCCGGGGGCCATAGGTTTCACTAGTGGCTTCTCTCGAGAGCATAAGTATTACGATGAGTGAACAAATTACTGTTGAGCAATTGACAGAATTGAGCATAGTTATGAGAATATCTAGGTATGATCATGTATATAGGCATCACGTCCGAGACAAGTAGACCGACTCCTGCCTGCATCTACTACTATTACTCCACACATCGACCGCTATCCAGCATGCATCTAGAGTATTAAGTTCATAAGAACAAAGTAACGCTTTAAGTAAGATGACATGATGTAGAGGGATAAACTCATGCAATATGATATAAACCCCATCTTGTTATCCTCGATGGCAACAATACAATACGTGCCTTGCTGCCCCTACTGTCACTGGGAAAGGACACCGCAAGATTGAACCCAAAGCTAAGCACTTCTCCCATTGCAAGAAAGATCAATCTAGTAGGCCAAACCAAACTGATAATTCGAAGAGACTTGCAAAGATAACCAATCATACATAAAAGAATTCAGAGAAGATTCAAATATTGTTCATAGATAAACTTGATCATAAACCCACAATTCATCGGTCTCAACAAACACACCGCAAAAGAAGATTACATCGAATAGATCTCCACAAGAGAGGGGGAGAACATTGTATTGAGATCCAAAAAGAGAGAAGAAGCCATCTAGCTAATAACTATGGACCCGAAGGTCTGAGGTAAACTACTCACACATCATCGGAGAGGCTATGGTGTTGATGTAGAAGCCCTCCGTGATCGATGCCCCCTCCGGCGGAGCTCCGGAAAAGGCCCCAAGATGGGATCTCACGGGTACAGAAGGTTGCGGCGGTGGAATTAGGTTTTTGGCTCCGTATCTGGTAGTTTGGGGGTACGTAGGTATATATAGGAGGAAGAAGTACGTCGGTGGAGCAACATGGGGCCCACGAGGGTGGAGGGCGCGCCCAGGGGGGTAGGCGCGCCCCCTACCTCGTGCCCTTCCTGGTTGATGTCTTGACGTAGGGTCCAAGTCCTCTGGATCACGTTCATTCCAAAAATCACGTTCCCGAAGGTTTCATTCCGTTTGGACTCCGTTTGATATTCTTTTTCTGCGAAACTCTGAAATAGGCAAAAAAACAGCAATTCTAGGCTGGGCCTCCGGTTCATAGGTTAGTCCCAAAAATAATATAAAAGTGTATAATAAAGCCCATTAATGTCCAAAATAGAATATAATATAGCATGGAACAATAAAAATTATAGATACATTGGAGACATATCAGGTTGCTAGAAGTGCAGAATCCAAACAACACCGTTCACTTGTTGGTACCCCGGTTAGAACCAACACGGGGACCAAGAAAGAATGATGATGGGGAGAAGTATCACTATACCAAGAATTCTTAAGAGGTGGAGCAATCCTCACAACATTCTTGATATAGAAGACAGTAATACTACAAGGTAGAACATAACCTAAGCTAGATAGCTAGGGAATCAAGATACAACACAAAACAAGAACACATTTCGTGTTGGAGGGAATGCAATAATGTTGTCGATGATAACCCAAATTATCAAGGGGTAAGGATGATATCTCTCATCATGAATTTGATTGATATCCTGGAAACGCTCAGAATGTAGATGATGATCACGACACATTTGTCGAGAGGTTTCATGAAGATGTAATCGAACATCGATGACATCAAGTCAAAGGACTGATGAAGCGAAAGTTATTGGAACCAAGGGTACGACAGGAACTCGAAATCAAGCTTGATGTTAAAGGCGAAATGATATGACAAGGAAGATCGACGTAAGTTTAGCTCATCATTTAAAGTTGTGCTCCGGGAAGGACCAGGTAGTACAGTTAAAATTGGCACAATAATGATGTAGCCGATCAGGCTAGGAATGAGTTGAAAGATTATTAAACTCATAAGCAATGAAAATTACTTAAGAGTTATTGAATCGGAGTGCGGAATCGATTCACTTATCGGTGTTCTTGAGTGAAATAACTCAGAACCCGGGGGAAATCTGAAATCGGTGAGAAGCAATACTAGATGAAGACTCATAGGGAGCAACACAGTTCTTTGATATTCTCGAGATACTGGAGGGTATTACTCGAAGGAAGATCGACATAGGGGTTGTGGAGATGTATTTATCTGTAGAAGACAAGTGTTTTCACTTGCCTGAGAAATGGAATCAAGGAGAATATATGGTCGGAACCACGATTGCAAAGGATCAATTCACAGATACCAGATGATATTATAACAAGGAAATAGTTATTATTACAAGAAGCTTCCATGATAGGATCTACATCGTGTCCATGGGCATGAACACAAAGTTCATGGTCGACTCCCACTTCTCCAATGCATAACCTTTCATTCACTTCTCGCGTTTGATGAAGTTATCGTGTTGAAATTTTATCTGGCAAAATACCAGAAGAATATGACTAGTGAAAACTTTCGCGTTCACACATAGTAAAGAAGCCATAGGTCAACCCATCGGGGCATCGTGGAAACATATACCACAAGATTCAATAGTAAATATCACCAGCTCGAAAGCAGAGCAAGTTCGACAAAGCAGAGGATACAATTTACCAAAGGCATTATGTATCCGAGAAAAGACTCACAAAGTTATTGAATATGAAGGACGTTGTCGGATAAAATCCAACAAAGGATTTGATGGTCCACAAGAGATCTGATGTGAGCATCGGTACTCAAGTAGAAGAAGAAACAATGCGAAGGCATTGGATTATAGAAGCAACTGGCTAATTCAAAGCTCACATGTAAAGGAATTATGATTTCCAAATCAAAGGATCAGAAGCAAACGCTCTGACTAAGGATGGATAAGTTGAGTAGGCTTAGGGTACAATCGACGGCAATTGGATTGGTTGAGAACCAACTCACGTTTAAAATGACGTCTGAGCCGAAAGGATAAACTCTAGGATCTGATTGAGGATTGCGAACATTTGAAACATATTGAATCAAGGGACCCAAGATGATAAATGCAAAGAACGTTAATGAATATTGCTAGGCATTTGGAATTAACCATAATGCAGGCAGACAAGAATTTCAAGAGCCATAGGCTGTGGAGGATTCTCGAAAGATCAGATAGTACTTCGAAGAATTTTGTGAAACACCTGAACAACTGGGGATGGACGGATCCCTGGTAAGTATGAGGAATTATTCGTGGGGGTATTAATGCGGAAAAGAGCTGCAAGGCAGTAGGCACAAGGATTCTTGGAACAACATCGAGTATTTCAGGGTATCTTGTAATAACAAGACCAACTGGGGATGAATGTAAGAATGACAACTGCATGTAGTTATCCATAAGGGTTGACGGTGGAGGGAGAATTGCAAACGTGATGAACACAAGTTCTCGAGTTAACAGCGGAGAGTATCTTCAGGGTCTTCTGGTGCAGCAGACGATCATCGGTAATAAGGTGCTCTCTGGGTGAAAGTGATAACGAGATCCTAATGTTAGATTTAGCAAAATTCATTTTAACCCGAATAGAAGAGAGATCAGAGTCCCAGAGTATAGATGAGGAATAAAAGATCCTAATACCACCCAATTGCGACGTGGGCCCGTAAGCCACACAACCATGTTAGTAAAAGTTTTGCAATGTCTAGACTCGACTTCGGCCAAGGAGTTTGGAAGGGGGATTCCTACAGGCAGTCGGCTCTGATACCAACTTGTGACGCCCCCGATTCAATCGTACACTAACCATACAAGCAAACGTGTACGATCAAGATCAGGGACTCACGGGAAGATATCACAACACAACTCTAAAAATAAAATAAGTCATACAACCATCATAATACAAGCCAGGGGCCTCGAGGGCTCGAATACAAGTGCTTGATCATAGACGAGTCATCGGAAGGAACAATATCTAAGTACAGACATAAGTTAAACAAGTTGCCATAAGATGGCTAGCACAAACTGGGAGTACAGATCGAAAGAGGCGCAGGCCTCCTGCCTGGGATCCTCCTAAACTACTCCTGACCGTCGTCAGCGGCCTACACGTAGTAGTAGGCACCTCCAGTGTAGTAGGAGTCGTCGTCGACGGTGGCGTCTGGCTCCTGGGCTCCAGCATCTGGTTGCGACAACCAGGTAGAAGGGAAAGGGGGAAAAGAGGGAGAAAAGCAACCGTGGGTACTCATCCAAAGTACTGGCAAGCAAGGATCTACACTACATATGCATGGGTATATGTGTAAAGAGGCAATACCGGTGGACTCAACTGCAGAATGCCAGAATAAGAGGGGGATAGCTAGTCCTGTCGAAGACTACGCTTCTGGCAGCCTCCATCTTGCAGCATGTAGAAGAGAGTAGACGGTAAGTTCACCAAGTATCATCGCATAGCATAATCCTAACCCAACGATCCTCTCCTCGTCGACCTATGAGAGAGCAATCACCGGGTGGTATCTGGCACTTGGAAGTGTGTGTTTTATTAAGTATCCGGTTCTAGTTGTCATAAGGTCAAGGTACAACTCCAAGTCGTCCTGTTACCGAAGATCACGGCTATTCGAATAGATAAACTTCCCTGCTGGGGTGCACCACATAACCCAACACGCTCGATCCCATTTGGCCGGACACACTTTCCTGGGTCATGCCCGGCCTCGGAAGATCAACACGTCGCAGCCCCACCTAGGCACAACAGAGAGGTCAGCACGCCGGTCTAAATCCTATGCGCGCAGGGGTCTGGGCCCATCACCCATTGCACACCTGCAAGTTGCGTACGCGGCCGGAGAGTAGACCTAGCAACCTCCATTTCATAGGAAGTTGCGTTACGCGGTCCAACCCGGCGCGCGCTGCTCAGTCGCTGACGTCACGAAGGCTTCGGCTGATACCACGACGTCGAGTGCCCATAACTGTTCCCGCGTAGTTGGTTAGTGCGTATAGGCCAGTGGCCAGACTCAGATCAAATACCAAAATCTCATTAAGCGTGTTATTTTAAAGTAACCGCGGACGCCGACCAGGGCCAGGCCCACCTCTCACCTAAGTGGTCTCAACCTGCCCTGTCGCTCCGCCTCAAAGTAACAGCCGGGGGCCGTCGGGAACCCAGGCCCACCTCTACCGGGATGGAGCCACCTGCCACTTCAGCCCCCATCTCCAAACAGTATCATAAGTAATGTAATAGTATAAAGTATATAGCATATGCCCGTGATCACCTGCCGAAGTGATCACGGCCCAGTAGTATAACATGGCGGACGGACAAGAGTGTAGGGCCACTGATGGAATACTAGCATCCTATACTAAGCATTTAGGATTGTAGGTAAAGGTAACAACAGTAGTGGCAAAGACAGGCTATGCAGCAGAATAGGATTAACCGAAAGCGGTAACATGCTACACTATTCTAATGCAAGTAGTAGAGAGAAGGAATAGGCGATATCTGGTGATCAAGGGGGGGGCTTGCCTGGTTGCTCTGGCAAGAAGGAAGGGCCATCAACAACGTAGTCGGTCGGGGCACCAGCAGCTGCGTCGGTCTCGTAGTCTACCTGAGAGAAGAGGGGGAAGAAACAATGAATACAATGGAAACAGACGCATAACGATGCATGACAAAGCAAACGGCGGTGCTAGGTGTGCCCTAACGCGGTAAGAGGTGATACCGGCGAAGGGGGAAAACACCCGGGAAAGTATCCCCGGTGTTATGCGTTTTTGGACAGATGAACCGAAGGGAAAAAGTTGCATGTTTGCTATGCTAGGGATGCATGGCGGACGAACGGGCTGCGTATTCGGATTCGTCTCGTAGTTCTGAGCAACTTTCATGTATAAATTATTTTCATCCGAGTTACAGATTATTTTATATTAATTTTTAAAGATTTAATTCATTTTCTGACATTAGTGTATTTAATTAAATCCGAATTATTAAATAGCTATTTCGTTAAGTGCACCTAGTATTACACCTAGTCAGAGACTAACTGGTGGGTACAGTCAACTGCTGACTCAGCAGTCAAAGTGGACCAGGTCAACAGTGAACAGTGCAGGTGGGGGCCATCTGTCATTGGCTAGGTGATACATAGTCAGCACTTTGACTAGTCAAGGTGGGGCCACATGTCATAGATGGTGGCAATATTAACGGAGTTTACTTAAACTAATTAACTTAATTAGGCGGGGCCTAGTGGTCAGTGGGTCAAAATGCTAACAGATTTTATTAGATTTAAGCCTAATCGCTACAGTTGCATGGCCCACCGTCAGTGGCCATCAGGATTAATTTAATTAGCCTGCTAATTATGCCCATGATTAATTAGGTGCGGGTCCCACTTGTCATTTTCACTTGGGTGGTGGATTTGAGTCTAGCTTAGCGGCTAATCCCGCTGGGTCCACTTGTCGGTGGCCCACGTGGCAGTTCGAATGGTCGCCATGCTGGTGAGGCAGAACACGGCGGCGCCACGCGGGACCTCGCCAGAATCGCCCCTCCGGCCATGAACAGGCACGAGGTTGGGCGCGTCCGACGGCGCGGGAGATGGCGCGTTGGACGGTGGTCGTGACGGTCGCATGAGAGGCCGGGAACGCTGTCGGCACTGACGGCAGGCGGCGGCCGGAGCTCAACCTCGCGGCAAACGACGCTAGGGATGGCCAAAACGGGCAAGGGGAGGGGGAAAGCGGACGGTGGCTCACAGTGGAGCTGTAGGGATGGCAGCGGGCTCGTGGTGGTGCTTGAGGCATTGAGGCCAGGGCCGAAATGGCGACGACGACGCGAATCCCAACGAGGTAGGGGAGGCGGCAGCAGCTTGGTGCTCCTCGGGCAGCGAGGCGGCACAGGAGGACGGACTTGGCGCCGGGGACGACGTGGATGCAACCGGATCCGTCCGGGAATGGGAAGGGGTGGCGGAGGCTGATCGGATTTGCTCGTTGGTGTGGCGGAGGTCGGGGCCCAAGGACGTGGAGGCGTGATATCCAGCCAGGTCCTGGGTGAGGACGACGGCGCAAGGACGGAGAGAGGAGTTGCGAGCGGAGGTGGCGGTCCTCGGGCGCGGGCACGCTCCAGATCTGGTGAGGGAGCGAGGAAAGGGGATCGGGGCGAGTGGGGAGAGCGACGGGGATCGAGCGCCCTCTCCTGTGACGGCGCTGGAGGGAGAGGGTGGAGATCGTGGTGGGAGTGGGGTTGGTTCTAGGGTTTGGTTGGGTGGAGTGGCCTAATAGGCCAGGGGCAAAGTGGCCGGCTGGGCCGGCCGGCTGGCTAGCTGGGCCGGTTGGCCCAGCGTGGGGAGGGGGGTTGTTTCTTTTCCTTTTCTTTACTTTTCTGCTTATTCAGTTCACCACTGTTTGACATTTCACTTTATTACCAAATGAGTTTTCTTCAACATGAAACTTGTCACATAGATAGTGGTCATTATTTTTGGGAGGCCCACAAAGTTTCAAGTGGTTTGGGAAAGGTAAGACTGCTTGTTGAAATTTTAAACGACCAAATTAAATGTTGCTGATCCACCAAAATATTGCTAGGGCCAAAATAAAATTCCAATTTGATTTGATTTCTTCATGAGAATTACTCAAGGGTGATTTGCAATAACTCGAACATTTTTGTCTCTCTGTTTGGAGAAATAATAATTTGACTTGAAACTTAAGTTTGATTTCGAGGTTGGATTGGAACAAAGTGAGGACTAGAAACTTAACCATGATGACATGGCATCATTAACAGGAGATTACTGTAGCTTAATTATTCGGGCGTCACAAGTTTATGATCAGTCATATCTTTTTATATCCATGAAAGTTATTTGAGTTTATTTGATCTCTTATATGCATGATCTCTTATAGCCTCGTATTTCTTCTCCGATATTTGGGTTTTGTTTGGCCAACTTGATCTATTTATCTTGCAATGGGAAGAGGTGCCTGGTAGTGGGTTCGATCTTACGGTGCTCGATCCCAGTAACAGAAGGGGAAACGACACGTATGTATCGTTGCTACTAAGGATAAAAAGACGGGATCTATATCTACCGCCATATAGCTAAACGGATCTTGTCTACATCATCTCATCGTTCTTATTGCATTACTCCGTTTTTCCATGAACTTAATGTTGGGGAACGTAGTAATTTCAAAATTTTCCTACGCACACACAGGATCATGGTGATGCATAGCAATGAGAGGGGAGAGTGTTGTCCATGTACCCTCGTTGTCCGCCTCTCCTCTTCTCCACTAAGGCCCATGTAGGCCCATTAAACCCCCGGGGGGGGTTCCGGTAACCCCCGGTACTCCGGTATATATTCGATAACCCCCGGAACCATTCTGGTGTCCGAATATAGTCGTCCAATATATCAATCTTCATGTCTCAACCATTTCAAGACTCCTCGTCATGTCCGTGATCACATCCGGGACTCTGAACTACCTTCGGTACATCAAAACATATAAACTCATAATATAACTGTCATCGAAACTTTAAGCGTGCGGACCATACGGGTTCGAGAACTATGTAGACATGACCGAGACACGTCTCCGGCCAATAACCAATAGCGGAACCTGGATGCTCATATTGGCTCCCACATATTCTACGAAGATCTTTATCGGTCAAACCGCATAACAACATACGTTGTTCCCTTTGTCATCGGTATGTTACTTGCCCGAGATTCGATCGTCGGTATCTCAATACTGATACGTCTCCAACGTATCTATAATTTTTGATTGCTCCATGCTATATTATCTACTGTTTTGGACATTATTGGGCTTTATTATTCACTTTTATATTATTTTTGGGACTAACCTATTAACCGGAGGCCCAGCCCAGAATTGCTGTTTTTTTGCCTATTTCAGAGTTTCGCAGAAAAGGAATATCGAACGGAGTACAAAGGGAATGAAACCTTCGGGAACATGATTTTTAGGAAGAATATGATCCAATAGACTTGGACCCTACGTCAAGAAACAAAACAGGAGGACACGAGGTAGGGGGCGCGCCTACCCCCCCAGGGCGCGCCCTCCACCCTCGTGGGCCCACTGTTGCTCCACCGACGTACTCCTTCCTCCTATATATACCCACGTACCCCCAAACGATCAGATACGGAGCCAAAAACCTAATTCCACCGCCGTAACCTTCTATACCCACGAGATCCCATCTTGGGGCCTGTTCCGGAGCTCCGCCGGAAGGGGCATCGATCACGGAGGGCTTCTACATCATCACCATAGCCCCTCCGATGAAGTGTGAGTAGTTTACCTCAGACCTTCGGGTCCATAGTTATTAGATAGATGGCTTCTTCTCTCTTTTTGGATCTCAATACAATGTTCTCCCCCTCTCTCGTGGAGATCTATTCGATGTAATCTTCTTTTTGCGGTGTGTTTGTTGAGACCGATGAATTGTGGGTTTATGATCAAGATTATCTATGAACAATATTTGAATCTTCTCTGAATTCTTTTATATATGATTGGTTATCTTTGCAAGTCTCTTCGTATTATTAGTTTGGTTTGGCCTACTAGATTGATCTTTCTTGCAATGGAAGAAGTGCTTAGCTTTGGGTTCAATCTTGCGGTGTCCTTTCCCAGTGATAGTAGGGGCAGCAAGGCACGTATTGTATTGTTGCCATCGAGGATAACAAGATGGGGTTTTTTTTATCATATTGCATGAATTTATCCCTCTACATCATGTCATCTTGCTTAAGGCGTTACTCTATTTTTATGAACTTAATACTCTAGATGCATGCTGGATAGCGGTCGATGAGTGGAGTAATAGTAGTAGATGCAGGCAGGAGTCGGTCTACTTGTCTCGGACGTGATGCCTAAATACATGATCATACCTAGATATTCTCATAACTATGCTCAATTCTGTCAATTGCTCAACAGTAGTTTGTTCACCCACCGTAAAATACTTATGCTCTTGAGAGAAGCCACTAGTGAAACCTATGGGCCCCCGGTCTATCTTCATCATATTAATCCTCCAATACTTAGTTATTTCCTTTGCTTTTTACTTTGCTTTTATTTTACTTTGCATCTTTATCACAAAAATACCAAAAATATTATCCTATCATATCTATCAGATCTCACTCGTAAGTGGCCGTGTAGGGATTGACAACCCCTTATCGCGTTGGTTGCGAGGATTTATTTGTTTTGTGTAGGTGCGAGGGACTCGTGCGTAGCCTCCTACTAGATTGATACCTTGGTTCTCAAAAACTGAGGGAAATACTTACGCTACTTTGCTGCATCACCCTTTCCTCTTCAAGGGAAAACCAACGCAGTGCTCAAGAGGTAGCAAGAAGGATTTCTGGCGCCGTTGCCGGGGAGGTCTACGCAAAAGTCAACATACCAAGTACCCATCACAATCCCTTATCTCCCGCATTACATTATTTGCCATTTGCCTCTCGTTTTCCTCTCCCCCACTTCACCCTTGCCGTTTTATTCACCCTCTCTTTTCCGTTCGCCTCTTTTTCGCTTGCTTTTTGTTTGCTCGTGTGTTGGATTGCTTGTTTGTCACGATGGCTCAAGATAATACCAAATTATGTGACTTTACCAATACCAACAATAATGATTTCCTTAGCACTCCGATTGCTCCTCTTACCAATACTGAATCTTGTGAAATCAATGCTGCTTTGTTGAATCTTGTTATGAAAGATCAATTCGCCGACCTTCCTAGTGAAGATGCCGCTACTCATCTAAATAGCTTCCTTGATTTGTGTGATATGCAAAAGAAGAAAGATGTTGATAATGATATTGTTAAATTAAAGCTATTTCCTTTTTCTCTTAGAGATCGTGCTAAAGCTTGGTTTTCGTCTTTGCCTAAAAATAGTATTGATTCATGGAATAAGTGCAAAGATGCTTTTATCTCTAAGTATTTTCCTCCCGCTAAGATCATCTCTCTTAGAAACGATATTATGAATTTTAAGCAACTTGATCATGAACATGTTGCACAATCTTGGGAGAGGATGAAATTAATGATACGTAATTGCCCTACTCATGGTTTGAATTTATGGATGATTATACAAAATTTTATGCCGGCTTGAATTTTGCTTCTAGAAATCTTTTAGATTCGGCCGCGGGAGGCACTTTTAGGAAATCACTTTAGGCGAAGCTACTAGACTCCTAGATAATATTATGGTTAATTATTCTCAATGGCACACTGAAAGATCTACTAATAAAAAAGTGCATGCGGTAGAAGAAATTAATGTTTTGAGTGGAAAGATGGACGAACTTATGAATTATTTGCTACTAACAGTGTTTCTTCTGATCCTAATGATATGCCTTTGTCTACTTTGATTGAGAATAATAATGAATCTATGGATGTGAATTTTGTTGGTAGGAATAATTTTGGTAACAACGCGTATAGAGGAAACTTTAATCCTAGGCCTTATCCTAGTAATTCCTCTAATAATTATGGTAATTCCTACAACAACTCTTATGGAAATTTTAATAAGATGCCCTCTGAATTTGAGACTAGTGTTAAAGAGTTTATGAATTCACAAAAGAATTTCAATGCTTTGCTTGAAGAGAAATTTCTTAAAGTTGATGAATTGGCTAGGAACGTTGATAGAATTTCTCTTGATGTTGATTATTTAAAACTTAGATCTATTCCTTCTAAGCATGATATCAATGAGTCTCTCAAATCCATGAGAATTTCCATTGATGAGTCCAAAGAAAGAACCGCTTAGATCTATTGCTAAGAAAGATTGCTTTATGAAAGCGTGTTCTTCAAATTTCTATGAAAATAAAGATGAAGATCTAAAAGTTATTGATGTGTCTCCTATTAAATCTTTTTTTTGCAATATGAATCTTGATAATGATGAGACTGAATATGATCCACCTCTACCTAGAAGGCGTTCTAAAAATTCAGAGTTTTTAGATCTTGATGCTAAAATTGATAAAAGTGGGATTGAAGAAATCAAAACGTTAGATATTAATAAACCCACTATTTTGGATTTCAAGGAATTTAATTATGATAATTGCTCTTTGATAGATTGTATTTCCTTGTTGCAATCCGTGCTAAATTCTCCTCATGCTTATAGTCAAAATAAAGCTTTTACCAAACATATCGTTGATGCCTTGATGCAATCTTATGAAGAAAAACTTGAGTTGGAAGTTTCTATCCCTAGAAAACTTTATGATGAGTGGTAACCTACTATTAAAATTAAGATTAAGGATCGTGAGTTCTATGCTTTATGTGATTTGGGTGCTAGTGTTTCCACTATTCCCAAAACTTTGTGCAATTTGCTAGATTTCCGTGATTTTGATGATTGCTCTCTAAACTTGCACCTTGCGGATTCCACTATTAAGAAACCTATGGGAAGAATTAATGATGTTCTTATTGTTGCAAATAGGAACTATGTGCCTGTAGATTTTATTGTTCTTGATATAGATTGCAATCCTTCATGTCCTATTATTCTTGGTAGACCTTTCCTTAGAACGATTGGTGCAATTATTGATATGAAGGAAGGGAATATTAGATTCCAATTTCCGTTAAAGAAAGGCACGGAACACTTCCCCAGGAAGAAAATAAATTACCATATGAATCTATCATGAGAGCCACTTATGGATTGCCTACCAAAGATGGCAATACCTAGATCTATCCTTGCTTTTATGCCTAGCTAGGGGCGTTAAACGATAGCACTTGTTGGGAGGCAACCCAATTTTATTTTTAGTTTTTTGCTTTTTGCTTTTGTTTAGGAGTAAATATTTGTTCTAGCCTCTGGTTAGATGTGTTTTTATGTTTTAATTAGTGTTTGTGCCAAGTTAAACCTATAGGATCTTCTTGGATGATAGTTATTTGATCTTGCTGTAATTTCCAGAAACTTTCTGTTCACGAAAACAATTGTTACAAATCACCAGAACATGATAAAATACTTATTCCAAATGCTGCTGATCAATAAACAAATTGTCTAGGTCGTCCTATTTAGGCTGGAGTTCCAGAAGTTTGCGTTAGTTACAGATTACTACAGACTGTTCTGTTTTTGACAGATTCTGTTTTTCGAGTGTTGTTTGCTTATTTTGATGAATCTATGGCTAGTAAAATAGTTTATAAACCATAGAGAAGTTGGAATACAGTAGGTTTAACACCAATATAAATAAAGAATGAGTTCATTATAGTACCTTGAAGTGGTCTTTTGTTTTCTTTCGCTAACGGAGCTCACGAGATTTTCTGTTGAGTTTTGTGTTGTGAAGTTTTCAAGTTTTGGGTGAAAGATTAGATGGATTATGGAACAAGGAGTGGCAAGAGCCTAAGCTTGGGGATGCTCATGGCACCCCCAAGATAATCTAAGGACACCAAAAAGCCAAAGCTTGGGGATGCCCCGGAAGGCATCCCCTCTTTCGTCTACTTCCATCGGTAACTTTACTTGGAGCTATATTTTTATTCACCTCATGATATGTGTTTTGCTTGGAGCGTCTTGTATGATTTGAGTCTTTGCTTTTTAGTTTACCACAATCATCCTTGCTGTACACACCTTTTGAGAGAGCCATACATGATTTTGAATTTGTTAGAATACTCTATGTGCTTCGCTTATATCTTTTGAGTTACATAGTTTTGCTCTAGTGCTTCACTGATATCTTTTAGATCACGGTGGTGGATTTGTTTTATAGAAACTATTGATCTCTCATGCTTCACTTAGATTATTTTGAGAGTCTTAAATAGCATGGTAATTTGTTTAAATAATCCTAATATGCTAGGTATTCAAGAATAGTAAAAATTCTTATGAGTGTGTTGAATACTATGAGAAGTTTGATGCTTGATAATTGTTTTGAGATATAAAGATGGTGATATTAGAGTTATGCTAGTTGAGTAGTTGTGAATTTGAGAGATACTTGTGTTAAAGTTTGTGATTCCCGTAGCATGCACGTATGGTGAACCGTTATGTGATGAAGTCGGAGCATAATTTATTTATTGATTGTCTTCCTTATGAGTGGCGGTCGGGGACGAGCGATGGTCTTTTCCTACCAATCTATACCCCTAGGAGCATGCACGTAATACTTTGCTTTGATAACTTGTAGATTTTTGCAGTAAGTATATGAGTTCTTTATGACTAATATTGAGTCTGTTGGAGATATGCCCTAGAGGCAATCATGTGATGATGATATTTCCATATGTATTCATGAGTCCTTTGTATTGTCCTTGAACATCATCAATGATATGTATCAATACGTATGTGACTTGTTTGTGGAACTATGTATTGTATGATGATTGTTTTAATGGTCCCTAGTTGATAACGTTATGCGGACACATATCCTTCACTAGTATACGACTCGGTTGATGACTATGTTTCACAAGTCATGTGCATGGAGATGCTAAACCGATAATATGGGCTCGGGGATGGAGATCATCGAGCCGGACAGACCCACTTTGAGACACAGCGAGATATAGTCATTTGTTAGTCTCAAGTGCAATGTCTATGCCATGTCCTAGACCTAAGGTCCTCGCATGTTCTCGGGATGAGGATCGACTCACTTAGGGTCTATCAAACGCTACTCCGTAGCTGGGTAGTTATAAAGGTAGCTTTCAGGTGAGTCGTGAGACATGCCGCGAGACATGGTTGACCAAGATGGAATTTGCCCCTCCTATTTGGAGAGATATTCTCTGGGCCCTCTCGAGTGATCAGATTCGGAAAGCATGGCCATGCGACTTGGGTTAAGTGTTAACCCAGTTCGGGAATCTGTATCATGGTTTCGAGAAGAGAGGTCGAGCTAACACAAGGGTGACAAGTACTCGCCTTGAGCTCGACAACAAATATCGTGAGGAAAAATGAATGTTGCATATGCCACATTGTTGAGGTTCGTCAAACGACTTTACGCCCACATGGGAGTTGGCACGTTCTGCTAGGAGCCGCTACCAACTATCGACTCTGGTCGTGTCCATGTGTACGTGAACCTATAGGGTCGCACACTTAAGGGGCTGTAGCCCATTCCGATTGGATCTGAGTGGAAAATGGATGTGGACTCCTAGTGGTCTCAAGTGTTGAGCCCACCTCGGAGGTCTATATAAAGGGGAGTGGGCACACCACTTAGGGTTGCTCGCATTGAACCCTGGTTAGCCACCGCCACTCCCCATGCCCATGTCGCGCGACCAGACCTAGCAGTCCGCCGCTCGACGCTGCTCCCCGTACGTGTGGATACCTTGGAGGCATCGCATCTGTGGTGCTTGGACGAACCGTTCGAGGGAACCACGAGGTGCCGTTCGCGGGAGATCACCATTCACGGTTCTTCGTTGTTCCCGGGAGATCGGCTACACGCATCACCAACTCTACTTCCGCTATGGTGACTGCGCGTCTAGTGGTAAACCCGATCCCGTGATCTATTTCCAGCAGCTTGATCTTGGGTGCGCGGTAGAAAATTTTATTTGGCGCTAGCGTAGTGTACCGCGTGTTTCAGCAGTGGTATCAGAGCCTCTGCTGTGTGGTAATAGATTTGATGATATGCTTATGAGATATGTAGATCGGTTCAGGTGCGGGTCGATGAGATCGGTCGCGCATGTTAGTGTTGAAGGTTGGTTTCGTGATCTTGTTTCCGTGATCGTGATGCAGAGGTCGTGACACGACTTACCCCTACCGGTCGGTTGTCCGCCATCGGGGTAGACAGTGGAACATAAATCCGGATGCAGCACGCGAAGATCAATGAGATTGATCGAATCGGAACATAGATCAACACCTTGGAAATGTGATTTCCGCGGTGCTGAAATCTGTTGGAGCAGTCTCGGTAAAACGGCTGTAACTTTTGCATACGAACTCCGATTTTGCTCCACGACCTGTCAAACAGAAGCTAACGAAAAGTTGGATTAGCCAAAATCCGCTTGGAAGATAGAGTTTCAGGAGGTTTTATCTTCGGCGGTAGAACGTCTGACTCGTTTTTGCAGGGAATGACTGTGATTTGGTATAGCCCATGTATGTTGCTTGTATATTATTGTTTCATGACCTGCGTGTCATGAGTGCGGCAACCGGCAGGAGCCATATGGTTGTCCCATTATTGTATTAATGACCTGCGTGTCAACATGAGAAGCCATGTAATGTAATTTACTTTCAGTAGCTATTAGTTTTTAATAGCATAGTATCTTATGTAACACTTGGCGGTTGACACCATGGCGTGGAGATGGACATCACCACGAGGACAACCATGCATGGGCAGACTGCGCACGTGGAGATGGAGATCACCACGCGCTGTGAAAAGGGGCTATACCATATCACACATACATAAACTGCCTGTGAAAGTTTATCCCTTTTATGCACCCTTCCTTTTGCATGGTAGATGTTTTAAGTAGGGTGATCCCTCAAAGAATGTCAAGTACAAATGCCTCCCCAATTGCTGCACCTTCACATGTCAAGTATATTTAGTGGCGGGCCTATGAAATTAGGGTGCCACTAGATCTCCTTGAAGTGATGGGTTTGTGTCGGACACTTACACGCGGAGCATTGGTTGACTTGTCGTGGCTATCAAAACAGTTTTGGGCTACGAGGCATAGGAGTTGGCGAGGCATGAGATGTCCCCAACAACAAGAGTCGTATGGAGATACGATTAGCAAGAGTTGCTTACCGAATGATCTTGTCCTCTAGCGGTGATGCAAAAGCTCACTAGTTGACATGTTGATCTTGGATCTTGAATCACTAAGTATCAACCGAGGGATGTTGATTTTAGTGGGAGTAATGATCTTATTAAAATGTTTAATATGAATTACTCTTCATGAATACATGTCTTAGTGTTTTGCATATTTCTGTTGTAGATCAATGGCACCACCTGCTCAAGTTACCCCTTTTGCGTTGAAATCAATCCTGGAAAAAGATAAATTGAATGGAACAAACTTTACCACCTGGTATAGAAACCTGAGAATTGTTCTTAGGCATGAGAAAAAGGAACAAGTTCTAGAGAATCCGCTTCCAGAGGAACCTGCCGATAATGCTAATGCCACAGCCAGAAATGCCTACCAGAAACTTGTTGATGAATCAAACGAGATCAGATGTCTCATGCTGGCTTCTATGGAGCCCGATCTGCAGCAGTAGTTCAAAAATATTGAGGCTTTCGATATGATCGAGAACCTTAAGAGCATGTTTCAAATGCAGGCTAGGACCGAAAGGTTCAACGTCTGGCGATCCTTGATGGATTGTAAGCTGAAAGAGGGTGATCCACTGAGCCCGCATGTGATCAAGATGATCGGGTACATGCAAGCTCTGGATAGGCTGGACTTCCCACTTGGGGATGAGTTGTCCACAGATACAATTCTGGGTTCTCTTCCGGACAGCTATGGGCCGTTCATCTCGAACTACCGTATGCATGGGATGGAAAAGAAGCTCACTGAATTGCATGGGATGCTCAAAGTGGCAAAGCAAGATGTCAAGAAAGGTACACATCGTCAAGTGTTGATGGTGCAGAACTCGGCTAAGTTCAAGAAGAGCTGGTCCAAGAAAAAGGCTAAGGCAAAGGGCAAAGAGAAGGAGGCAACTCCAACTACAGCCGCTGCGCCTAAGTCTGGGACAGCTTCGGGGAGTATTTGCTTTCATTGCAAGGAACCCGGACACTGGAAAAGGAACTGTAGCAAGTGGCTTGCCGAGAAGGGAAAGAAGACTGGAAGTATGACTTCTTCTTCAGGTACACTTGTTGTATATGTTATAGACATTTATCTTGCTGATGTTTCTAATAGCTCTTGGGTATATGATACCGGATCGGTTGTTCACATATGCAACTCGATGCAGGGGCTAAGCAGAACTAGGAATGTCGCAAGAGGAGAAGTTGACATTCGCGTCGGGAATAAAGCAAGAGTTGCTGCATTGGCCGTCGACACTATGCAACTTAATTTACCTTCAGGATTTGTAATGGAACTTGATAATTGTTATTATGTTCCTGCTTTGAGTCGAAACATTATTTCTGCCTCATGTTTGATGAGACAAGGTTATGAATTCAGTATTACGGACAATGGTTGTTCTATTTACTTGAATAATATGTTTCATGGCTTTGCACCCGTTGTAAATGGGTTATTTATCCTAGATCTTGAAGGTGAATCAGTCTATAACATAAATGTCAAGAGGCATAAGCCTAATGAGATAAATCCGACTTACATCTGGCATTGTCGACTAGGACACATTAGTCAAAAGCGCATGAAGAAGCTCCATGATGATGGAATTCTAACTTCGTTTGAGTTTGAATCATTCGAGACATGCGAGTCTTGCCTACTCGGTAAGATGACTAAGACTCCTTTTGCAAAGAGTTGCGAGAGGACGTCCGAGTTGTTGGAACTTATACATAGTGATGTATGTGGACCAATGAGCACAGAAGCCAGAGGTGGTTTCCAATACTTCGTGACTTTCACTGATGACTTGAGTAGATATGGATATGTCTACTTGATGAGGCACAAGTCAGAAACTTTTGAAAAGTTCAAGGAGTTTCAGAACGAAGTGGAAAATCAACTCGGCAAGAAAATCAAACTTCTACGATCTGATCGTGGCGGTGAGTATATGAGCCAGGAGTTTGATGATCATCTGAAGAATCGTGGAATAGTTCCACAACTGACTCCTCCGGGTACGCCACAGAGAAATGGTGTGTCAGAACGGAGGAATCGGACCCTGTTGGACATGGTCCGATCGATGATGAGTCAGTCGGATTTACCCTTGTCATTTTGGGGATACGCTCTAGAAACTGCAGCTTTCACACTAAACAGGGTACCATCTAAGTCCGTAGATAAGACACCATATGAGATATGGACTGCGAAGAGTCACAGTTTGTCTTTTCTGAAAATTTGGGGATGTGAAGCATATGTCAAGCGACTCCAGTCGGATAAGCTCACACCCAAATCGGACAAGTGCATATTCGTGGGATATCCAAGGGAAACCTTGGGATATTACTTCTACAACCGTGAAGAGGGCAAAGTGTTTGTCGCTCGACATGGTGTTTTCCTTGCGAAAGAGTTTCTCAATCGGAAGGCTAGTGGGAGGACGGTCCGACTAGAAGAAATTCAAGAACCACACGGGGACGTTCCTGTAGGTGATACTATCACACCGGAGTTAGTCTGGGAACCCGTAGTGGAGTCGACACCGGTTCCATGGAGGTCGGAAAGGTTACGCAATTTGCATGACTACAATGTGTTGTTCTTGGAGAACAACGAGCTGACTACGTATGCGGAAGCGATGGAGTGCCCTGATTCCGAGTTATGGCTTGAGGCCATGAGATCCGAATTAAAGTCCATGGATGACAATCAAGTTTGGAACTTGGTTGATCTGCTAGATGGCGTTCGAGCCATTGAGTGCAAGTGGATCTTTAAGAAGAAAACTGATATGGACGGAAATGTCACAGTCCATAAGGCTCGACTTGTTGCTAAAGGTTATTGACAAGTTCAAGGAGTTGACTACGATGAGACTTACTCACCGGTAGCGATGCCTAAATCAATTCGGATCATTCTTGCTATAGCGGCATATTTCGACTATGAAATATGGCAGATGGATGTCAAAACGGCTTTCCTTAATGGAAATTTAACCGAGGATGTGTATATGACACAACCCGAGGGTTTTGTCGATCCAAAGAAGTCTAGCATGGTATGCAAGCTTCAGAGATCCATTTATGGATTAAGGCAAGCATCTCGGAATTGGAACATTCGTTTTAATGAAGCTGTTAAAGAGTTTGGCTTCATCAAGAATGATTGTGATCATAGTGTATTCAAGAAGGTCAGTGGGAGCTCAGTTGCATTTCTGATCTTATATGTGGATGACATATTATTGTTTGGAAATGATGTTCAAATCCTTGAATCTATCAAGGACTCATTGAAAAATAGTTTTTCTATGAAGGACTTGGGAGAAGCAGCTTACATTTTGGGAATCAAGATCTATAGAGATAGATCGAGATGGCTTATTGGATTAAGCCAGAGTGCGTATATTGACAAGGTGTTGAAGCGGTTCAACATGCAAGATGCCAAGAAAGGTTTCTTGCCCATGTCACATGGCATTAGTCTTAGCAAGACTCAGAGTCCTACGACTCCTGATGAGCGAAGACGCATGGATGGGATTCCGAGTGCTTCGGCTGTTGGGTCCATCATGTATGCTATGGTATGTACTCGTCCCGATGTTATTTTTGCTCTTAGCGTGGTGGGCAGATACCCGGCTGATCCAGGGGAGAGTCACTGGACAGCGGTTAAGAATATCCTTAAGTACTTGAGAAGGACTAAGGATATGTTCCTGGTTTATGGAGGTGAGGATGAGCTCGTTGTAAATAGTTACACCGATGCTAGTTTCCAAACAGATAGGGATGATAGTCGATCGCAATCTGGGTTTGTGTTCATTCTGAACGGAGGAGCAGTGAGCTAGAGGAGCTCCAAGCAAGATACGGTAGCTGATTCTATAATAGAGGCCGAGTACATTGCGGCTTCTGAAGCTGCAAAAGAAGGTGTTTGGGTGAAGAATTTTATTTCTGATCTTGGTGTGGTTGAGGGCGCGTCTAATCCATTGGACCTCTATTGTGATAATAGTGGTGCCATTGCGCAAGTCAAGGAACCATGGAACCATCATAAAACCCAACACATACTCAGGCGTTTTAACCTTATTCGCGACATTTGTCCAAAGTGGTGATGTAAACATATGCAAGGTACACACGGATGCAAATGTTGCTGATCCATTGACGAAGCCTCTCCCATGTCCGAAGCATGAGGTGCACATGAGCTCCATGGGCATACAATGCCTAAATGATTGACTCTAGTGCAAGTGGGAGACTGTTGGAGATATGCCCTAGAGGCAATCATGTGATGATGATATTTCCATATGTATTCATGAGTCCTTTGTATTGTCCTTGAACATCATCAATGATATGTATCAATAAGTATGTGACTTGTTTGTGGAACTATGTATTGTATGATGATTGTTTTAATGGTCCCTAGTTGATAAGGTTATGCGGACACATATCCTTCACTAGTATACGACTCGGTTGATGACTATGTTTCACAAGTCATGTGCATGGAGATGCTAAACCGATAGTATGGGCTCGGGGACGGAGATCACCGAGCCGGACAGACCCACTTTGAGACGCAGCGAGATATAGTCATCTGTTAGTCTCAAGTGCAATGTCTATGCCATGTCCTAGACCTAAGGTCCTCGCATGTTCTCGGGATGAGGATCGACTCACTTAGGGTCTATCAAACGCTACTCCGTAACTGGGTAGTTATAAAGGTAGCTTTCAGGTGAGTCGTTAGACATGCCGCGAGACATGGTTGACCAAGATGGAATTTGCCCCTCCTATTTGGAGAGATATTCTCTGGGCCCTCTCGAGTGATCAGATTCGGAAAGCATGGCCATGCGACTTGGGTTAAGTGTTAACCCAGTTCGGGAATCTGTATCATGGTTTCGAGAAGAGAGGTCGAGCTAACACAAGGGTGACAAGTACTCGCCTTGAGCTCGACAACAAATACTGTGAGGCAAAAGGAATGTTGCATATGCCACATTGTTGAGGTTCGTCAAACGACTTTACGCCCACATGGGAGTTGGCACGTTCTGCTAGGAGCCGCTACCAACTATCGACTCTGGTCGTGTCCATGTGTACGTGAACCTATAGGGTCGCACACTTAAGGGGCTGGAGCCCATTCGGATTGGATCTGAGTGGAAAATGGATGTAGACTCCTAGTGGGCTCAAGTGTTGAGCCCACCTCGGAGGTCTATATAAAGGGGAGTGGGCACACCACTTAGGGTTGATCGCATTGAACCCTGGTTAGCCACCGCCACTCCCCATGCCCATGCCGCGCAACCGGACCTAGCAGTCCGCCGCTCGACGCTGCTCCCCGTACGTGTGGATACCTTGGAGGCATCGCATCTGCGGTGCTTGGACGAACCGTTCGAGGGAACCGCAAGGTGCCGTTCGCGGGAGATCACCGTTCACGGGTCTTCGCTGTTCCCGGGAGATCGGCTACACGCATCACCAACTCTACTTCCGCTGTGGTGACTGCACGTCTAGTGGTAAACCCGATCCCGTGATCTATTTCCAGCAGCATGATCTTGGGTGCGCGGTAGAAAATTTTATTTGGCGCTAGCGTAGCGTACCGCATGTTCCAACAGAGTCCATGGATTATACGCACTTTTCTTCCTTCCACCATTGCTAGCCTCTCTAATACCGCGCACTTTTTGCCGGTATCATTCACCCACCATAAACCTTCCTCGAAACAGCCACCATACCACCTATCATGGCATTTCCATAGCCATTCCGAGATATATTGCCATGCAACTTTCCGCCGTTCCGTTTATTATGACATGCTTCATCATTGTCATATTGCTTTGCATGATCATGTAGTTGACATCGTATTTGTGGCAAAGCCACCATTCATAATTCTTTTATACATGTCACTCTTGATTCACTGCATATCCCGGTACACCGCCGGAGGCATTCATATAGAGTCATATTTTGTTCTAAGTATCGAGTTGTAATTGTTGAGTTGTAAGAAAATAAAAGTGTGATGATCTTCATTTTAAGAGCATTGTCCCAAGTGAGGAAAGGATGATGGAGACTATGATTCCCCCACAAGTCGGGATGAGACTCCGGACGAAAAAAAAGTGGCCATAAAAAAGAGAGAAGAAAAGGCCCCAAAAAAATGAGAGAAAAAGAGAGAAGGGACAATGTTACTATCCTTTCACCACACTTGTGCTTCAAAGTAGCACCATGATCTTCATGATAGAGAGTCTCTCATTTTGTCACGTTCATATACTAGTGGGAATTTTCATTATAGAACTTGGCTTGTATATTCCAATGATGGGCTTCCTCAAAATGCCCTAGGTCTTCATGAGCAAGCAAGTTGGATGCACACCCACTTAGTTTCTTTTGTTGAGCTTTCATATACTTATAGCTCTAGTGCATCCGTTGCATGGCAATCCCTACTCACTCACATTGATATCTATTGATGGGCATCTCCATAGCTCGTTGATACGCCTAGTTGATGTGAGACTATCTTCTCCCTTTTTGTCTTCTCCACAACCACCATTCTATTCCACATATAGTGCTATGTCCATGGCTCACGCTCATGTATTGCGTGAAGATTGAAAAAGTTTGAGAATATCAAAAGTATGAAACAATTGCTTGGCTTGTCATTGGGGTTGTGCATGATTTAAATACTTTGTGTGGGGAAGATAGAGCATAGCCAGACTATATGATTTTGTAGGGATAACTTTCTTTGGCCATGTTATTTTGAGAAGACATAATTGCTTTGTTAGTATGCTTGAAGTATTATTATTTTTATGTCAATATTAAACTTTTGTCTTGAATCTTTCGGATCTGAATATTCATACCACAATTAAGAAGAATTACATTGAAATTATGTCAAGTAGCACTCCGCATCAAAAATTGTATTTTTATCATTTACCTACTCGAGGACGAGCAGGAATTAAGCTTGGGGATGCTTGATACGTCTCCAACGTATCTATAATTTTTGATTGCTCCATGCTATATTATCTACTGTTTTGGACATTATTGGGCTTTATTATTCACTATTATATTATTTTTGGGACTAACCTATTAACCGGAGGCCCAGCCCAGAATTGCTGTTTTTTTTGCCTATTTCAGAGTTTCGCAGAAAAGGAATATCAAACGGAGTCCAAACGGAATGAAACCTTCGGGAACATGATTTTTAGGAAGAATATGATCCAGGAGACTTGGACCCTACGTCAAGAAACAAAAGAGGAGGCCACGAGGTAGGGGGCATGCCTACCCCCCCAGGGCGCGCCCTCCACCCTCGTGGGCCCACTGTTGCTCCACTGACGTACTCCTTCCTCCTATATATACCTATGTACCCCAAACGATCAGATACGGAGCCAAAAACCTAATTCCACTGCCGCAACCTTCTGTACCCACGAGATCCCATCTTGGGGCCTGTTCCGGAGCTCCGCCGGAAGGGGCATCGATCACGGAGGGCTTCTACATCATCACCATAGCCCCTCCGATGAAGTGTGAGTAGTTTACCTCAGACCTTCGGGTCCATAGTTGTTAGCTAGATGGCTTCTTCTCTCTTTTTGGATCTCAATACAATGTTCTCCCCCTCTCTCATGGAGATCTATTCGATGTAATCTTCTTTTTGCGGTGTGTTTGTTGAGACCGATGAATTGTGGGTTTATGATCAAGATTATCTATGAACAATATTTGAATCTTCTCTGAATTCTTTTATGTATGATTGGTTATCTTTGCAAGTCTCTTCGAATTATCAGTTTGGTTTGGCCTACTAGATTGATCTTTCTTGCAATGGGAGAAGTGCTTAGCCTTGGGTTCAATCTTGCGGTGTCCTTTCCCAGTGACAGTAGGGGCAGCAAGGCACGTATTGTATTGTTTCCATCGAGGATAACAAGATGGGGTTTTTATCATATTGCATGAATTTATCCCTCTACATCATGTCATCTTGCTTAAGGCGTTACTCTATTTTTATGAACTTAATACTCTAGATGCATGCTGGATAGCGGTCGATGAGTGGAGTAATAGTAGTAGATGCAGGCAGGAGTCGGTCTACTTGTCTCGGACGTGATGCCTATATACATGATCATACCTAGATATTCTCATAACTATGCTCAATTCTATCAATTGCTCAACAGTAATTTGTTCACCCACCGTAAAATACTTATGCTCTTGAGAGAAGCCACTAGTGAAACCTATGGCCCCCGGGTCTATCTTCATCATATTAATCCTCCAATACTTAGTTATTTCCTTTGCTTTTTACTTTGCTTTTATTTTACTTTGCATCTTTATCACAAAAATACCAAAAATATTATCCTATCATATCTATCAGATCTCACTCTCATAACTGGCCGTGTAGGGATTGACAACCCCTTATCGCGTTGGTTGTGAGGATTTATTTGTTTTGTGTAGGTGCGAGGGACTCGCGCGTAGCCTCCTACTGGATTGATACCTTGGTTCTCAAAAACTAAGGGAAATACTTACGCTACTTTGCTGCATCACCCTTTCCTCTTCAAGGGAAAACCAACGCAGTGCTCAAGAGGTAGCAAATACCTAGTTCAATCTCGTTACTGGCAAGTCTCTTTACTCGTTCCGTAATACATCATCCCACAAGTAACTCATTAGTTGCAATGCTTGCAAGGCTTAAGTGATGTGCATTACCGAGTGGGCCCAGAGATACCTCTTCGACAATCGGAGTGACAAATCCTAATCTCGAAATACGCCAACCCAACAAGTACCTTCGGAGACACCTGTAGAGCACCTTTATAATCACCCAGTTACGTTGTGACGTTTGGTAGCACACAAAGTGTTGCTCCGGTAAACGGGAGTTGCATAATCTCATAGTCATAGGAACATGTATAAGTCATGAAGAAAGCAATAGCAGAATACTCAACGATCATGTGCTAAGCTAACGGAATGGGTCAAGTCAATCACATCATTCTCCTAATGATGTGATCCCATTAATCAAATGACAACTCATGTCAATGGCTAGGAAACATAACCATCTTTGATCAACGAGCTAGTCAAGTAGAGGCATACTAGTGACACTCTGTTTGTCTATGTATTCACACAAGTATTATGTTTCCGGTTAATACAATTCTAGCATGAATAATAAACATTTATCATGATATAAGGAAATAAATAATAACTTTATTATTGCCTCTAGGGTATATTTCCTTCAGTCTCCCACTTGCACTAGAGTCAATAATCTAGATTACACAGTAATGATTCTAACACCCATGGAGCCTTGGTGTTGATCATGTTTTGCTCGTGGAAGAGGCTTAGTCAACGGGTCTGCAACATTCAGATCTGTATGTATCTTGAAAATTTCTATGTGTCCCACCTGGACTAGATCCCGGATGGAATTGAAGCGTCTCTTGATGTGCTTGGTTCTCTAGTGAAATCTGGATTCCTTTGCCAAGGCAATTGCACTAGTATTGTCACAAAAGATTTTCATTGGACCTGATGCACTAGGTATGACACCTAGATCGGATATGAACTCCTTCATCCAGATTCCTTCATTTGGTGCTTCCGAAGCAGCTATGTACTCCGCTTCACACGTAGATCCCGCCACAAGGCTTTGTTTAGAACTGCACCAACTGACAGCTCCACCATTCAATGTAAACACGTATCCGGTTTGCGATTTAGAATCGTTTGGATCAGTGTCAAAGCTTGCATCGACGTAACCATTTACGACTAGCTCTTTGTCACCTCCATAAACGAGAAACATATCCTTAGTCCTTTTCAGGTATTTCAGGATGTTCTTGAGCGCTGTCCAGTGATCGACTCCTGGATTACTTTGGTACCTCCCCGCTAAACTAATAGCAAGGCACACATCAGGTCTGGTACACAGCATTGCATACATGATAGAGCCTATGGCTGAAGCATAGGGAACATCTTTTATCTCCTCTCTATCTTCTGCAGTGGTCGGGCATTGAGTATTACTCAACTTCACACCTTGTAACACAGGCAAGAACCCTTTCTTTGCTTGATCCATTTTGAACTTCTTCAAAACTTTGTCAAGGTATGTGCTTTGTGAAAGTCCAATTAAGCGTCTTGATCTATCTCTATAGATCTTGATGCCCAATATATAAGCAGCTTCACCGAGGTCCTTCATTAAAAAACTCTTATTCAAGTATCCCTTTATGCTATCCAGAAATTCTATATCATTTCCAATCAGCAATATGTCATCCACATATAATATCAGAAATGCTACAGAGCTCCCACTCACTTTCTTGTAAATACAGGCTTCTCCAAAAGTCTGTATAAAACCAAATGCTTTGATCACACTATCAAAGCGTTTATTCCAACTCCGAGAGGCTTGCACCAGTCCATAAATGGATCGCTGGAGCTTGCACACTTTGTTAGCTCCTTTTGGATCGACAAAACCTTCCGGTTGCATCATATACAACTCTTCTTCCAGAAATCCATTCAGGAATGCAGTTTTGACATCCATTTGCCAAATTTCATAATCATAAAATGCGGCAATTGCTAACATGATTCGGACAGACTTAAGCATCAGCTACGGGTGAGAAAGTCTCATCGTAGTCAATCCCTTGAACTTGTCGAAAACCTTTTGCAACAAGTCGAGCTTTATAGACAGTAACATTACCGTCAGCGTCAGTCTTCTTCTTGAAGATCCATTTATTCTCAATGGCTTGCCGATCATCGGGCAAGTCAACCAAAGTCCACACTTTGTTCTCATACATGGATCCCATCTCAGATTTCATGGCCTCAAGCCATTTTGCGGAATCTGGGCTCACCATCGCTTCTTCATAGTTCGTAGGTTCGTCATGGTCTAGTAACATAACCTCCAGAACAGGATTACCGTACCACTCTGGTGCGGATCTTACTCTGGTTGACCTACGAGGTTCAGTAACAACTTGATCTGAAGTTTCATGATCATCATCATTAACTTCCTCACTAATTGGTGTAGGTGTCACAGGAACCGGTTTCTGTGATGAACTACTTTCCAATAAGGGAGCAGGTACAGTTACCTCATCAAGTTCTACTTTCCTCCCACTCACTTCTTTCGAGAGAAACTCCTTCTCTAGAAAGATTCCAAATTTAGCAACAAAAGTCTTGCCTTCGGATCTGTGATAGAAGGTGTACCCAACAGTCTCTTTTGGGTATCCTATGAAGACACATTTTTCCGATTTGGGTTCGAGCTTATCAGGTTGAAGCTTTTTCACATAAGCATCGCAGCCCCAAACTTTAAGAAACGACAACTTTGGTTTCTTGCCAAACCACAGTTCATAAGGCGTCGTCTCAACGGATTTCGATGGTGCCCTATTTAACGTGAATGCAGCCGTCTCTAAAGCATAACCCCAAAACGATAGCGGTAAATCAGTAAGAGACATCATAGATCACACCATATCTAGTAAAGTACCATTACGACGTTCGGACACACCATTACGCTGTGGTGTTCCGGGTGGCGTGAGTTGCGAAACTATCTTGCATTGTTTCAAATGAAGACCAAACTCGTAACTCAAATATTCTCCACCACGATCAGATCATAGAAACTTTATTTTCTTGTTACGATGATTTTCATGTTCACTCTGAAATTCTTTGAACTTTTCAAATGTTTCAGACTTATGTTTCATTAAGTAGATATACCCCTATCTGCTTAAATCATCTGTGAAGGTGAGAAAATAACGATACCCGCCGCGAGCCTCAATATTCATCGGACCACATACATCTGTATGTATGATTTCCAACAAATTTGTTGCTCGCTCCATAGTTCCGGAGAACGGCGTTTCAGTCATCTTGCCCATGAGGCACGGTTCGCAAGTACCAAGTGATTCATAATCAAGTGGTTCCAAAAGTCCATTAGTATGGAGTTTCTTCATGCGCTTTACACCGATATGACCTAAACGGCAGTGCCACAAATAAGTTGCACTATCATTATCAACTCTGCATCTTTTGGCTTCAATATTATGAATATGTGTATCACTACTATTGAGATTCAACAAAAATAGACCACTCTTCAAGGGTGCATGACCATAAAAGATATTACTCATATAAATAGAACAACCATTATTCTCTGATTTAAATGAATAACCGTCTCGCATCAAACAAGATCCAGATATAATGTTCATGCTCAACGCTGGCACCAAATAACAATTATTAAGGTCTAAAACTAATCCCGAAGGTAGATGTAGAGGTAGCGTGCCGACCGCGATCACATCGACTTTGGAACCATTTCCCATGCGCATCGTCACCTCGTCCTTAGCCAATCTTCGCTTAATCCGTAGTCCCTGTTTCGAGTTGCAAATATTAGCAACAGAACCAGTATCAAATACCCAGGTGCTACTGCGAGCATTAGTAAGGTACACATCAATAACATGTATATCACATATACCTTTGTTCACCTTGCCATCCTTCTTATCCGCCAAATACTTGGGGCAGTTCCGCTTCTAGTGACCAGTCTGTTTGCAGTAGAAGCACTCAGTCTCAGGCTTAGGTCCAGACTTGGGTTTATTCTCCTGAGCAGCAACTTGTTTGCTGTTCTTCTTGAAGTTCCCCTTCTTCTTCCCTTTGCCCTTTTTCTTGAAACTGGTGGTCTTATTGACCATCAACACTTGATGCTCCTTCTTGATTTCTACCTCCGCAGCCTTTAGCATTGCGAAGAGCTCGGGAATTGTCTTATCCATCCCTTGCATGTTATAGTTCATCACGAAACTCTTGTAGCTTGGTGGCAGTGATTGAAGAATTCTGTCAATGATGCTATCATCCAGAAGATTAACTCCCAGTTGAATCAAGTGATTGTTATACCAAGACATTTTGAGTATATGCTCACTGACAGAACTATTCTCCTCCATCTTACAGCTGTAGAACTTATTGGAGACTTCATATCTCTCAATCCGGGCATTTGCTTGAAATATTAACTTCAACTCCTGGAACATCTCATATGCTCCATGACGTTCAAAACGTCGTTGAAGTCCAGGTTATAAGCCATAAAGCATGGCACACTGAACTATCGAGTAGTCATCAGCTTTGCTCTGCCAGACGTTCATAACATCTGGTGTTGCTCCTGCAACAGGTCTGGCACCCAGTGGTGCTTCCAGGACGTAATTCTTCTGTGCAGCAATGAGGATAATCCTCAAGTTACGGACCCAGTCCGTGTAATTGCTACCATCATCTTTCAACTTTGCTTTCTCAAGGAACGCATTAAAATTCAACGGAACAACAGCACGGGCCATCTATCTACAATCAACATAGACAAGCAAAATACTATCAAGTACTAAGTTCATGATAAATTTAAGTTCAATTAATCATATTACTTAAGAACTCCCACTTAGATAGACATCCCTCTAATCCTCTAAGTGATCACGTGATCCAAATATACTAAACCATGTCCGATCATCACGTGAGATGGAGTAGTTTCAATGGTGAACATCACTATGTTGATCATATCTACTATATGATTCATGCTCGACCTTTCGGTCTCAGTGTTCCGAGGCCATATCTGTTATATGCTAGGCTCGTCAAGTTTAACCTGAGTATTCCGCGTGTGCAACTGTTTTGCACCCGTTGTATTTGAACGTAGATCCTATCACACCCGATTATCACGTGGTGTCTCAGCACGAAGAACTTTCGCAATGGTGCATACTCAGGGAGAACACTTATACCTTGATAATTTAGTGAGAGATCATCTTATAGTGCTACCGTCAATCAAAGCAAGATAAGATGCATAAAAGATAAACATCACATGCAATCAATATAAGTGATATGATATGGCCATCATCATCTTGTGCTTGTGATCTCCATCTCCGAAGCATCGTCATGATCACCATCGTCACCGGCGCGACACCTTGATCTCCATCGTAGCATCGTTGGCGTCTCGCCAACTTACGCTTCTACGACTATCGCTACCGCTTAGTAATAAAGTAAAGCATTACAGGGCGTTTGCATTGCATACAATAAAGCGACAACCATATGGCTCCTGCCAGTTGCCGATAACTCGGTTACAAAACATGATCCTCTCATACAATAAAATTTAGCATCATACCTTGACCATATCACATCACAACATGCCCTGCAAAACAAGTTAGACGTCCTCTACTTTGTTGTTGCAAGTTTTACGTGGCTGCTACGGGCTGAGCAGGAACCATTCTTACCTACGCATCAAAACCACAACGATAGTTCGTCAAGTTAGTGATGTTTTAACCTTCTCAAGGACCAGGCGTAGCCACACTCGGTTCAACTAAAGTTGAAGAAACTGACACCCGCCAGCCACCTGTGTGCAAAGCACGTCGGTAGAACCAGTCTCGCGTAAGCGTACACGTAATGTCGGTCCGGGCCGCTTCATCCAACAATACCGCCGAACCAAAGTATGACATGCTGGTAAGCAGTATGACTTGCATCGCCCACAACTCACTTGTGTTCTACTCGTGCATATGACATCTACGCATAAAACCTGGCTCGGATGCCACTGTTGGGGAACGTAGTAATTTCAAAATTTTCCTACGCACACACAGGATCATGGTGATGCATAGCAACGAGAGGGGAGAGTGTTGTCCATGTACCCTCGTAGAACGAAAGCGGAAGCGTTAGCACAACGCGGTTGATGTAGTCGTACGTCTTCACGATCCGACCGATCAAGTACCGAACGCACGGCACCTCCGAGTTCAGCACACGTTCAGCTCGATGACGTCCCTCGAACTCCGATCCAGCCGAGTGTTGAGGGAGAGTTTCGTCCGCACGACGGCGTGGTGACGATGATGATGTTCTACCGATGCAGGGCTTCGCCTAAGCACCGCTACGATATTATCGAGGTGGACTATGGTGGAGGGGGCACCGCACACGGCTATTGTTGTGTCTATGGGGTGCCCCCTTGCCCCCGTATATAAAGGAGCAAGGGGGGAGAAGCGGCCGGCTAGGAGGAGGCGCGCCAGGAGGAGTCCTACTCCCACCGGGAGTAGGACTCCCTCCCTTCCTTGTTGGATTAGGAGAAGGGGGAAAGAGGAGAGAGAGAGGAAGGAAAGGGGGGCGCCCCCCCCCTTGTCCAATTTGGACTAGAGGGAGAGGGGGCACGCGGCCTGCCCTGGCCTCCTCTCCTCTTCTCCACTAAGGCCCATGTAGGCCCATTAAACCCCCGGGGGGGTTTCGGTAACCCCCGGTACTCCGGTATATATCCGATAACCCCCGGACCCATTCCGGTGTCCGAATATAGTCGTCCAATATATCAATCTTCATGTCTCGACCATTTCGAGACTCCTCGTCATGTCCGTTATCACATCCGGGACTCCAAACTACCTTCGGTACATCAAAACATATAAACTCATAATAGAACTGTCATCGAAACTTTAAGCGTGCGGACCCTACGGGTTCGAGAACTATGTAGACATGACTGAGACACGTCTCTGGCCAATAACCAATAGCGGAACCTGGATGCTCATATTGGCTCCCACATATTCTACAAAGATCTTTATCGGTCAAACCGCATAACAACATACGTTGTTCCCTTTGTCATCGGTATGTTACTTGCCCGAGATTCGATCGTCGGTATCTCAATACCTAGTTCAATCTCGTTACCGGCAAGTCTCTTTACTCATTCTGTAATAAATCATCCCGCAACTAACTCATTAGTTGCAATGCTTGCAAGGCTTAAGTGATGTGCATTACCGAGTGGGCCCAGAGATACCTCTCCGACAATCGGAGTGACAAATCCTAATCTCGAAATACGCCAACCCAACAAGTACCTTCGGAGACACCTGTAGAGCACCTTTATAATCACTCAGTTACGTTGTGACGTTTGGTAGCACACAAAGTGTTCCTCCGGTAAACGGGAGTTGCATAATCTCATAGTCATAGGAACATGTATAAGTCATGAAGAAAGCAATAACAGAATACTCAACGATCGTGTGCTAAGCTAACGGAATGGCTCAAGTCAATCACATCATTCTCCTAATGGTGTGATCCCGTTAATCAAATGACAACTCATGTCAATGGCTAGGAAACATAACCATCTTTGATCAACGAGCTAGTCAAGTAGAGGCATACTAGTGACACTCTGTTTGTCTATGTATTCACACAAGTATTATGTTTCCGGTTAATACAATTCTAGCATGAATAATAAAAATTTATCATGATATAAGGAAATAAATAATAACTTTATTATTTCCTCTAGGGCATATTTCCTTCACTTAATACACTAATGCATACTGGATAGCGGTCGATGTGTGGAGTAATAGTAGTAGATGCAGGCAGGAGTCGGTCTACTAATATTGGACGTGATGCCTATGTAATGATCATTGCCTGGATATGTCATAATTATTTGAAATTCTATCAATTGGCCAACAGTAATTTGTTTACCCACTGTTTGCTATTTTTTTTGAGAGAAGCCACTAGTGAAACCTACGGCCCCTGGGTCTTCGTTCTCATATATTTGCCTTGCGATCTACTTTTCCTTTGCATTTTTATTCACATCTATTAAACCAAAAAAGTACAAAAATACTTTGCTGTGTTTTATTTTATTTGTGATATATTATTTCAATCTATTACAACTTTCTCCCGTCAACTTGCCAATTTCTGGCGTTACCCGAAAGGGATTGACAACCCCTTTAACACGTTGGGTTGCGAGGTGTTGTTATTTGTGTGCAGGTGTTGTTTACGTTGTGTTGCTTGGTTCTCCTACTGGTTTGATACCTTGGTTTCATAACTGAGGGAAATACTCTACCGTCGCTGTGCTACATCATCCTTCCCTCTCCGGGGAAATACCGACGTAGTTTCAGCTACCTTCACCATGCGTTCACCCGCATGTAGTTGGGATCCAGAGCGCGAGTGTTTGGCGTTGTGCGGTTCCACCGCCGCCCAAATCCATCACCACCATGGCTGAACCGCCAGAGTTTGGGAGGCAAGGGGTGGATCCCTAGAAGGGATTAGAGTGAGGTGTAGAGGCACACCGCGTGTGCGGCTATAGAGCCTCTCTTCCCCTATCTCGTTTGAAGCAGGGCGGAGGAGGGTGACGGTCGTCATTGACGGTGCACTTATTCCGCCAAGCGGGAAGGGGGATCTCCGATCAAAATCAGTGGTGAGCGTCTTCTACCTCATTTTCTTTTCATGCACTTCTCTACGGGCGCCCCGGGGAAGGTTCTCTGATAGGGGATTTTTGATTTCATGCGGGGGTGGGTTGATTTTTCTTGTGTGATACACCACGCCCGCCGGCGACGGATTTTGGTCGCAAGAGATGATCATTTTTTCCATCTTGTCGTCGGTGACAGTTTGAGGGGAAGGGGATGGGGTGGATACATGTATGAATCTGGGAGGGGTGAAATAGGGTGTGTGTGAGTTGATGTCTTTGATTTGTTTGGCAATAAGATTCTACTCGCAGTAGACAATACCTAGACTGTTGGTGTTGGAAGTCACTATGAGAGAGGCCACGAGTTTCCTGGTATGCGTTACCAGTTTGCCAAAGATCGACGGTATGTTGTTGGGGTTGGAAGTTTCCAAGTGAGTGCCAGTGAGTTGCCTGATCTGTGGTACCATATTTGCCTGAATACACGGTGTATGAGTGTGAGGGTTGGGAGTTGCCAGGAGAGAGGCCATGAGTTGCCCGATCTCATGAGCTGCCTGATCTTATGAGCTGCCTGATCTCCAGGCAAGTTTGGAGGGTGGGAGGTGGATTTGGCCACGACAGAGGCTATGAGTTGCCTTTTTATGGCATGATTTTGCCAGATCCTTTTGTCCTTTGAGTGTTTTCCCTTCACCAAACTTGCCTAACGCTTGCTATGTAAGATTTGAGCTTTTTTGTGTCTGGGGTGAAATACTTCAGATAATGAACAATCCTAAACTTTTGTGTAATTTTTTTGTTTACTTAATTGCCTGACATGGTTTAGATTTTGGTTAATGGTTTTTACTTAGTTGCTTGAGTTGTTGCCAAAACTTGCCCGACAAATTGTAGGTTTTTGCCTCGAAATAACTCGGATAATGAACAATCCTAAAGTTTTCTCTAATGTTTTTGTTACATAGTTGCCTGACATGGTTCAGTTTTTTTTGCTTTAATAATGGTTGTATACACATTAAACTCGTCAATGCTGAGATCAGTAAATTGTAAAATCATATTACTACTAACTATGTTGCCTACAGTAAAAAAATCTAATATATCAAGTCTACATCTTCTTGATCCTATAAATGACTAATAGCTCAAGTCTACAGTATTTTGATTATAGACTTGCCTACAATCAGAATTAGACTGGCCTACAACAAGCAGGGAGTTGCCTGCCTTTTCCCTGAACATGTTAATTAGGATCTTGCTTACATTTCCTGAACATGACTTGCATTTTGATTTCTTTACCGTATTACCTACTTTTTTGTCTATACACGTGGGCGGATGCAACATAATTGTGTTCTTTTTTCCCACCAACTGGACTGATTTTAGCCAAAAAAATCCATAGTAGTTGATTTTTTTGTTGACTAACTTTTACAAAGGATGCCATCCCCAAGCAAGAAGATCCATTAAACTTTTTTCCATGTAGGAATATCACATAGCTATAAAGAGCCAAGCAACCTTTTGTGTTTTGTCTGCACCAATCGTCATAACACAAGTTCTTGTTTTTTTATCTTCAAATCCAACAGGTTTATGGGCAAACAGTCCCCCTATTCTTCCATACAGACATTTTTTTCAGGTAAACATATCTCAGTCCCCAAAGAGCCTCCCAACTAATTGGTTTATTCCAGCCAAAATATGGAGTTTCAGGCTGAAACTTGTATGCAATTTTTGTTCTACATTTCTTGGCAGGACTTTATGGTTTTCGAATCAATGTATTCGATCCCAAGAAAGAAAACTTTCAATAGCCACCACAAGTTAAACTTCACAGAGTCCCTGAGAGCTTTTTATTTTCTGCCCCCTTTGTTTTTTGCCTGGATTTAGATGGGATTTGGTATGTCCCCCTGCCCCAACCCCTTCTCGGTCTTTTTTCCTTGGGTTACAAGCCAGTTAACTGCTCCCCTAGGGCTAGGGTGTTTTATAAACTCACAAAACATGCAGGTTGTTTCTTCATCGAGATGTCCACACAATATATGCTCACATTTTTTGCCTGAAACTTGTAGGCGAATTGCCTACAAACCAAGTAGCAGTTGCTCCTATCTTCCACTTTCTTTTTCTTCGGCAAGCAAGACAATGAGTTGGTTGTAGAATATATGGAAATTACCCACAAACCTGGTACGAGTTTCTACCTTTTTCAATCTGTATTTTTAAAAAACAAAAAAACATGGAGTTTGCCTGTATATACTATGCAAATTGCTTAGATCATAGCACAACTTGCCCCGCAACCACAAATGCATTTGCCCCGGGGGGGCATCACAACTTGATGTTTGATGTTCCACAAAATACAGAAAATAGGGCCACAATTTTTTCTGAAACTTGTACACAATTGCTCTTTACTAGTAGTGCGCTGGGTACCTGTAAGTAAGAGTTTGATGAGAGTTTATGTTTTTTTGCAGCTCTTTTGTGGGCCAATGGCAATGGCGTTGGAGCTATGGAACTAGATCTGGAAGGAAGAAGATGAAGAAGAAACAAGATAGGCTCTAGCAGGCAGCGTGGGTGCATGAGGGACTTTTGTTTTCATGGGGGAGGGAAAAGGACAAGGATAAGGTGGGATCGGTGTTGTTGGGCACCGTAAGGACTAGTCACGTGGGCTTACCATTTTGGTGAGAGGGGACAAAAACTTTCCTAAAACGGGTGTGTGCCAGGGGATTTTAGGACGCACATGTTTGCTCCATAGAAGCGTCCCTCTTTAAAACATATCCTCCCAATATTCAGGGAGCTATAATAAAATATTCCGTTAATTTGGAATTAACCATAACACACTTGCAAAATAATGTCGTGCCTTTTCTGCTTCAAGTTTGGTCTCCAAACTTTGCCCTAAATTCTTTCATTACTTTCCCGAGCTCCACCAAAATTCTCGATATTTTGGACCTACCGAATACCCACTTCTTCACTCGTGTGCTTTTTTCTATTTTTCTTGGATCAAGCTCATTTTTATGAGTCCGAGAAAAATACCCTCCTGCTCAAGCTCCAACGCCTCACCTCTCTTTCTTTTGTTTCTTATCTCTGTTTTGTTTCTATTATTTAGAAGAGAGAGAGAAGAGAGCCCAGCAGCCACAAGCAGCCGAATTTGGCCAAGGCCCACCCGGGCCTCCATCTTATTCCCTAGCTGATCGAACCCTAGCCTCCTCCTGATCCTCTCGATCCCCCACGCTTGATCCCCATATCTCCCTCCTCGCGCCGTCACACACTCAGCACACGCACGCATCGAGCCAAGGAGAGGAGCTCCCCGCACCCGATCCATGGCGCTCTGACGCCCCTTGCCTCGCCCTCCTCCGTGGCTGCAGCAGCCTGCCCCGAGCTTGCCGCCGTGCTGCTCCGCCGCTAATCCGCCGTCCATGGCCGCCGCATGCTCGCCATGGCCTCCTGCCACGGACCAGTTGCTGCCAGCATCCACCTCCTCGCCATCTCCTTCAACTCGCTGCTCCGCCACCGCTTGCCTCCGTGTGCGCCGCCACCCTTGCCTTGCTGCTCTGCTCCTGACTCATCGCCGCAGTCGCGCCGTGCTGCAGCTGCTCTTCCCGCGTGTCGCTGGACCTCCCCGCTGCCAGCATCATCGCCTCCCCGCCATGATGCCGCCATGAAGCTCCCAGCCACTGGCTCGGCCGCTCCTCTGCTCCCGCCTTCGCTCTGCTGCTTCACCGGTTCCTCTGCTCCGTCTCCGCCACCGCGCCGGCTGCGCTTCCGCGCAAGCCTCCGTGCCTGCTTGGTGAAGCTGCCATGATCCTCCCCTACCTATTGCACCACCATCACCACGACCGACCTCGCAGGCCACTCCATGCTTCTCCTGGATGCCCGTGTTTCCTCCTCTGTTCGGCGACAAGTGCATCGACCATCGTCCAGAGCACCGGGGCACTGGCTGCCTCTATTTGTGGGTGCTTCGTTTTGTGCTTCATAGAAACGTCGCCAAGTCCGACTCCTGTATCGCCGAGACCCCGCCTCTGTGGTTACTTTTTGCCAAGTACCACGACGTATGGTTCCCGAACGACCACCACAACGGCGCCAAGTTCCACCACCAACGACCGTTTTGGATTCGCCAAGTCCGACTACAAAGCGAAGACCATGTACCACTACTGTTCCCGTGGATTTTGTCAAGTACCCCTACGCACGGATACGCCAAGGTCGACTATGCTCGACGATGCGACAAGTACCTCTACCGATGACTCGAACATCTACGAACCATGTACGACTACCATCGCTGAGGATCGATAGTACCCCTACTTCCCACGACGCCTTGTGAACGACTACTTCTACTACCGTCACGAGAACGACTACTTCTCCCATCGAACCCGAACTGCCCCGATTGCACGCTTCGAAGGTATAACCGCCCGTGGACGAATGCTTGCGATGTATGAGATGCATCCTATGCTTGCACCGTGTCCGAGTTGTCGCTTGCACGCTCCTCCTCATTTGTCATGCGTCGACGCGTGGGAACCTGGTAACCGGGATCACCCCAGCATCTCTAGCATGTTCCGCACGTCAGCACACTTGCTCTTTTGCACCGGTATTTCAATGAGTTGTCGGATCATTGGAATGTTGTCGTGGCATCATTTCCGTTGTCATTGCCGTGGCACCCCTTTCTTTCTGCCATGGTGACAAAATGCTTCATATCATGCTCATGTCAACATTTTCATGAAATTGCATCAACTTGTATATGTCATTCGCATCATGATAATAATATTTAAAATTGTTGTTTGCTTTAAAACTTGCTAAATGACATGTGGAGATTTTCCGGAATTGTTGTTTGTTGTTCCGGCCTCATTTAAACTTGCCTAGATGGGTAGTTTCATTATGCTCCACCTCTTGCCATGTTTAACAATATTTAATATTGTTGGGTACATAAACGAGAGTTAACTAAATATTTGAATGTGGTCTTTCGTCCGTTGCATATTGAGCTCCACTTAATTTGTAGTATTATTTGTGCACTTTGCCATGCCATGCCTCATGAAACCGGACATGCATCATACTTGATTGTGCATCGTGCCATGATTATGCTTGTTTGTTCACCATGTTGTTTGCTTCTTTCTGGTGTTGTTTTTTCTTGATAGTTCCGGTTACGTTGCGATTGTGAGGATTCGTTCGACTACTTTGGTTCGTCTACTTCATGGATTTGGTCTTCTTCTTAGCGGGATTTCAGGCAAGATGACCGTTACTCTGGATACCACTACTATTTTTGGTATGCTAGTTTCTCGATGCCTCTAACCTTTTTCACCATCCTAGCAAACCGTTGTTTGGCTATGTTACCGCTTTGTCCAGCCCCTCCTATAGAGTTGCTAGCGTTGCTAGTTGCAGGTGCAGTTACAGGTTGTTCCATGTTTGGGACATGGATATCATGGGATATCACAATATCTCTTATTTGATTAATGCATCTATATACTTGGTAAAGGGTGGAAGGCTCGGCCTTTTTCCTGGTGTTTTGTTCCACTCTTGCCGCCCTAGTTTCCGTCATACCGGTGTTATGTTCCTTGATTCTACGTTCCTAACACGGACGGGGTTTATGGGCCCCCCTTGACAGTTCGCTTTGAATAAAACTCTTCCAGCAAGGCCCAACATTGGTTTTTCATTTGCCTAATAACAGCTAAAACTTGCATAGGGACCTGCCGGCCCCCGAGGTCTCTTAATCAACCCCCGGGCCAGTGCTCGACATGACTGTTGGTCCACCTACCTAGCAGTCGGCGGTGCCGCCTCAGGGCAGTCGATGGTATTTTGGCTACCGTCCACTTTGCATAGAGGGTGTTGTCCTAAGAACGAGATACGCGCGGCTCTTAGCGGGCTATCGACGCACCGGGTGGTCTTGCTGGTTTTGTTTTACCATTATCAAAATGTCTTGTGATCTGGGATTCCGAGCTTGATCGGGTTGTCCCGGGAGGAGGGGTTTCCCCTGTTGATTGTGAGAGCTTGTCATGGGCTAAGTTGGGACACCCCTGCAGGGTTTAAACTTTCGAGAGCCATGCTCGCGATTATGTGCCGGATGAGAGTTTTTAATATCCGGTTGTAGAGAACTTGACACTAAACTCAATAAAATACAACAACCGCGTGTAACTGTGATTGTCTCTTTTCGACGAAGTTCGGGAAGAGAACACGGTTGGGTTATGTTTGAACGTAAGTAGTTCGGGATCACTTCTTGATCATTACTAGTTTGCGACCGTTGCATGGTTTCTCATCCTATTTTTCTACTCGTAAGTTAGCCACCGTACGATGCTTAGTGCTTGTTGCAACCTCACCACTTATCTATTCAACACCAATTAAGCTTTGCTAGTCTTGATACCCATGGTAATGGGATTGCTGAGTCCTCGTGGCTCACCGGTTACTACAACAACAGTTGCAGGTACAGGTAATGCGATGATCTGATGTGAGAGCGATGCTTGATTTCGGGTCAAGGGATGCTTGATTTTGGAGTTCTTCTTCTTCTTCGATCAAGGGATAGGTTCCGGGTCGAGACCCTGGGATTAGCAGGGTGGATGTTGTTCTTTTTTCCGTTTGATTTCATCCGTAGTCGGATCCTGCTCTTCTGTATGATGATTGCTATTTATTGATGAACTATTGTATTCATGTTGTAGTTTGTGGCGAGTGTAAGCCTTTATCTTGTATTCTCATCTATTCAGTACATGGTATATATGTTGTAATGATATCCACCTTGCTACGCACTCGAAATGCGGTTGTTCCCCAATCATGAATTCATCACGTGATTGGGATAGAATCGCATCTTGGGCGCTACAAAAATGCCACATGATAAGGAACCATAACCTCACTGCCCAAGGAGACAACATGAATCATGACGGACAAACTAGACGAGGATCAAAGCTTAAATTAAAGACAAACTTGTAGAAAAGGGGCAATCGATATATGTCCTAATTAACATAGCCAGCTTGACCTAGATGGCAGCCGAGTAGTCTTCGTGCATGTGCCCCCAATGACCAGCGCCTTGGAGGAACGCAGTTGTCTTTGTTTAACCCTCGCAGTGATCCGAAGCACATGACACCTAATATTGTGAGATGACAAGAAACCTTTTTTTAGATTTCTCATTAGAACTACAGCCGTGTACAACACAACCTGCACGATATATAGACGATAGACAATCCAACCGTTTGGTGGAGTCTGGTCACATGCATGGACAAACTGACCTCCCATGTCGTGTAGGGATCGTCCAGGCACCGACGTGTGTACAACACTACCCCACTACTATCGCTCGTCCCTCTCTTCTATTAACTCAGTCGACTTGCGGGGATGGGGGAGTGTGCCTATGGTCGGTTCTCAATTGCGTTCCCACATGTGTGTGCAAATGCAATATGACGCGCGTTCCGTCCGGAGAGCGGCGTGCCAGACCGACCGACCGTCTAGGATGCGGCGCGAACGCGACATGCGTGTTGTATACATGTGTACCGCCGTTTTCTTCAGGCTTTGCTCCATGGCGCAATCCATGGATACAAAATTATATTTCAAAGTCAAGGGCGGGGCTTTTCCCGTGCGGTAGGCGGGGCAGTTTCGCCTAGACGGTTCGACAGAGAGGGGAGAAAGTGAGGGAGTAGGCTGCTGCAAATGTAGGGCTGTGTGATTTGATGGCTTGTTACTGATGGACAGGTGGGGCCCTGTGATTTGACTTGCCAGTATCATTATTACTGCGGCGCTACGACCGACATGAGTCTCCTGATTCCTGACCACCTCCATGGTATATAGGTGCCAAGTACTGTACTACCTAGCTACTTACTCCTTGGAAAATGCAATAAATACTACGAAGAAAGAGATAGAGAGAAGTAAAAAAAATACTCTTATAGCCAACCTTATAGCTAACCTTGTTGTATGAGTGACTATAAGTGATGACTATGTATGACATGCCAACATCAGATAGCCTAACACACCTAGACGGAGGAAGTAGTTTCATGCATGCGAACTAGGCAAAAAAATGCTTATTTATAACTGTAAGAAATCTCCAAGGGCTCGACCGCGGGAGCGAGGCAACGGTCATGGTAGGGCGACCATGATACGGGCTGCTGACAGCCCTTGGATCTGAGATCAAACGGTCGCATGCTAAGTTGCTAAAAATTTGCAAAATAACCCTCTGGGATAGGATATTCACCTATAGGTTTAGAATCACGCCATGCAACCGTTCGATCTCAGATCCAAGGGCATTCGGAAGCCTGTATCATGGGAGCATGGAAAGCTTCATATCACCTGTAATTTTCGCGACGCTAGACGTGCAAACACGCAGATGTTATACTGCCAGGCCTACAAAGTGGGTTTAGTAGACATGACATCTAATTGGGCCCCCATAGTACTATGCATGAATCCATTTATCCACCGGCCAAGCCACTACCCTGCCGTTCACACACCCCACTTAGCATTTTTACAATCGGAAAGCCGCTTGCAGTTCACTCCTACTCGTCCTGGCCGTCCTTTAACATTACATCAGTTCGGTACTAGTCGTCCATCCTTTCACATTACAGCAGTTCCACTAAACCTAACCCTCCTCCAAAATCCATGGCGTCCCAAATCTCCATGATCGGCGGTGAGTACAAGGTTAGAACCATCACCGGCGATGAGTTCGACGTCATCTACACCCGTTCTTCCGCGACGGTGAAAGGATTCCTTGCTCGCTTCAAACGCATGCTTGAAAAGTCAGATGGTGATGAGTGGGTCACTGGGCTGGACGTTGAGTACACCATAGTCCTGGAAAAGAGAAGAACCTAAAGGAGGAAGAGAAGAAGAATCCTGCCGTGATCTAGGTTTGCGTGCATAACTTGTGCTTGGTCTACTACATATGCCATGCCGACGTTAAGTGCGAGGATTTTAATAACTTCATCACAGACTTTCCTAACGACGAGGAAGTCCTGGGTCGAATAGGCCTCATTGTAGGCCAACCCTTCGACCTCCAGAAGAATAGGCTGGTGTCCTCCCGTCAGCCTTCAATGCTGACCCTGGTAGGAGCCATGGTTGATCCTCCGTACGGCAAACTCACAAAACTTGACCACAAGTTTCATCTTGCATGGGAGTGGAATTTAATAGATAAAGACCACATCCAGTATGCTACAATGGATGCCTACCTTTGTTTCAATATCTACAAGGGTTGGATGAAGAGCGAAAGCCTAGTGTGCGGTTCAAGCAAGGAAGTATCGGCCAAGAGGAAGAGGGACAAGGACGAAGTCGAGGACATGGACGAGGAGTCCGTGTAACTAAGGTGGCAGTGTCATTGCTTATGGTGGTTCTAATGAAGTGTCTATCGGATTAGTTGCTTAGTTTAATTTCAGGGTGCTTAGTTTTATTTCAGGGGTGTGTTGTGCTGAGCCCCCAGCTGAACTATTTTATGTTCTTTCTCGTTACTTTAACTCTTCAGTATGTACATACTTGTATTTCTTACAGTTCATCTCGTAGTTGGTAGTACTACCACTCATTTCTTCACGTTATATACGTACAATATATATGGCCAACATCATATAGCCAGTAGTTGGCTATACTATTAACCACGCTCTTGAAGGAAATATGCCCTAGAGGCAATAATAAATTTGTTATTTTATATTTCCTTATTCATGATAAAGGCTTATTATTCATGCTAGAATTGTATTGATCGGAAACTTAAATACATGTGTGAATACATAAACAAATACCATGTCCCTAGTAAGCCTCTACTAGACTAGCTCGTTCATCAAAGATGGTTAAGGTTTCCTAACCATAGACATGTGCTGTCATTTGATAACGGGATCACATCATTAGGAGAATGATGTGATGGACAAGACCCATCCGTTAGCTTAGCATACTAATCGTTCCGTTTACTGCTATTGCTTTCTTAAAGTCAAATACATATTCCTTCAACTATGAGATTATGCAACTCCCGGATACCAGAGGATTACCTTGTGTGCAATCAAACATCACAACATAACTAGGTGATCATAAAGATGCTCTACAGGTATCTCCGAAGGTGTTTGTTGAGTTGGCATAGATCGAGATTAGGATTTGTCACTCCGAGTATCGGAGAGGTATCTCTGGGCCCTCTTGGTAATACACATCATAAGAAGCCTCGCAAGCAAAGTGACTAATGAGTTAGTAAGACAATGTATTACAAAACGAGTAAAGAGACTTTCCGGTAACAAGATTGAACTAGGTATGAAGATACCGACGATCGAATCTCGGGCAAGTAACATACCGATGGACAAAGGGAATTATGTATGTTGTCATAAGGTTTAAAAAATAATGATCTTCGTAGAATATGTAGGAGCCAATGTGGGCATCCAGGTTCCGCTATTGGTTACTGACCGGAGAGGTGTCTCGGTCATGTCTACATAGTTCTCAAACACATAGGGTCCGCATGCTTAACATTCGTTGACGATATAGTGTCATATGAGTTATATGATTTGGTGACTGAATGTTGTTCGGAGTCCCGGATGAGATCACGGACATGACGAAGAGCTCCGGAATGGTTCAGAGGTAAAGATTGATATATAGGACGATGATATTTGGACACCGGAAGAGTTTCGGAATGTACCTGGTAGAAATTGGGTCACCGGAAGGGGTTCCGGACACCCCAGGAGGTTAATGGGCCATATGGGCCAAAGGGGGGGACACACTAGCCCACAAGGGGCTGGCGTGCCTCTCCTAGGCTGCAGCCCTTAGGGAGAGAAGGAAAGGGGGGAGTCGGCCTCCCCCTTCCTTTCCTCTTCCCCCTTTCCTTCCCTCCTCCGACAAATATGGTAAGGGAGAGCGGCTAGGGAAAGACCCCACGTAGGATTCGGCCCTACTTGGGGTGCCCCTTGGCCTCTCCCCTCTCCCCCACCTATATATGAAGGAAAAATGCCCTAGAGGCAATAATAAAGTTGTTATTTATATTTCCTTATATCATGATAAATGTTTATTATTCATGCTAGAATTGTATTAACCGGAAACTTAGTACATGTGTGAATACATAGACAAAACAGAGTGTCCCTAATATGCCTCTACTTGACTAGCTCGTTAATCAAAGATGGTTAAGTTTCCTAACCATAGACATGTGTTGTCATTTGATGAACGGGATCACATCATTAGAGAATGATGTGATGGACAAGACCCATCCGTTAGCTTAGCATAATGATCATTTAGTTTTATTAATATTGCTTTCTTCATGACTTATACATGTTCCTATGACTATGAGATTATGCAACTCCCGAATACCGGAGGAACACCTTGTGTGCTATGAAACGTCACAACGTAACTGGGTGATTATAAAGATGCTCTACAGGTGTCTCCGATGGTGTTTGTTGAGTTGGCATAGATCGAGATTAGGATTTGTCACTCCGTGTATCGGAGAGGTATCTCTGGGCCCTCTCGGTAATGCACATCACTATAAGCCTTGCAAGCAATGTGACTAATGAGTTAGTTGTGGGATGATGCATTACGAAACAAGTAAAGAGACTTGCCGGTAATGAGATTGAGCTAGGTATGAGGATACCGAGGATCGAATCTCGGGAAAGTAACATACCGATGACAAAGGGAATAACGTATGTTGTTATGCGGTTTGACCGATAAAGATCTTCGTAGAATATGTAGGAACCAATATGAGCATCCAGGTTCCACTACTGGTTATTGACCGGAGATGTGTCTCGGTCATGTCTACATAGTTCTCGAACCCGTAGGGTCCGCACGCTTAACGTTCGATAACGATTTGTATTATGAGTTATGTGATTTGATGACCGAAGTTTGTCCGGAGTCCCGGAGGAGATCACAGACATGACGAGGAGTCTCAAAATGGCCGAGAGGTAAATATTGATATATTGGAAGGTAGTATTCGGACACCGGAAGTGTTCTGGAGTTTATTGGGTACATACCGGAGTACCGGAGGGGTTACCAGAACCCCCCGGGGAATGATATGGGCCTTATGGGCCATAGGAGGGAGGCTAACCAGCCGACAAGCGCCTGGTGCGCCCCCCACAAGGGAGGAGGCCGAATTGGACTTGGGAAGGGGGCGCACCCCCTTTCCTTCTCCTACTCCCTCTCCTTCCCCTTTTCCCCCTCCGGTAGAAGGAAAAAAGGGTGGGGCCGAATCCTACTAGGACAGGAGTCCTAGTAGGACTCCCCTCTCCCTGGCGCGCCCCTTGTTGGCCGACCTCCTCCTCCCCTCCTTTATATACGGGGGCAGGCGGGCACCCCAAAGGCACAACAGACAATCTCTTAGCCGTGTGCGGTGCCCCCCTCCACAGTTACACACCTCGGTCATATCGTCGTAGTGCTTAGGCGAAGCCCTGCGCCGGTAACTTCATCATCACCGTCGCCATGCCGTCGTGCTTACGGAACTCTCCCTCGGCCTCAACTGGATCAAAAGCTCAAGGGACGTCATCGAGCTGAACATGTGCTGAACGCGGAGGTGCCGTACGTTCGGTGCTTGGATCGGTTTGATCGCGAAGACGTTCGACTACATCAACCGCGTTACTAAACGCTTCTGCGTTCAGTCTACGATGGTACGTGGACACACTCTCCCATCTCGTTGCTATGCAGCTCCTAGATAGATCTTCTGTGATCGTAGGTAAATTTTTTGAAATACCGCGTTCCCCAACAGTGGCATCCGAGCCAGGTCTATGCGTAGATGTTATATGCATGAGTAGAACACAATGAGTTGTGGGCGATAATAGTCATACTGCTTACCAGCAACGTCTTACTTTGATTCGGCGGTATTGTTGGATGAAGCGGCCCAGACCAACATTACATGACCGCGTTCATGAGACTGATTCTACCGATGTGCTTCGCACACAGGTGGCTAGCGGGTGTCTGTTTCTCCAACTTTAGTTGAATCGAGTTTGACTACACCCGGTCCTTGTTGAAGGTTAAAACAACACACTTGACGAAAAATCGTTGTGGTTTTGATGCGTAGGTAAGAACGGTTCTTGCTAGAAGCCCGTAGCAGCCACGTAAAACTTGCAACAACAAAGTAGAGGACGTCTAACTTGTTTTTGCAGGGCTTGTTGTGATGTGACATGGTCAAGACGTGATGATATATAAATTGTTGTATGAGATGATCATGTTTTATAACAGTTATCGGCAACTGGCAGGAGCCATATGGTTGTCGCTTTATTGTATGAAATGCAATCGCCATGTAATTGCTTTACTTTATCACTAAGCGGTAGTGATAGTCGTAGAAGCAATAGTTGGCAAGACGACAACAATGCTACGATGGAGATCAAGGTGTCAAGCCGGTGACGATGGTGATCATGATGGTGCTTTGGAGATGGAGATCAAAGGCACAAGATGATGATGGCCATATCATATCACTTATTTTGATTGCATGTGATGTTTATCCTTTATGCATCTTATTTTGCTTAGTATGGCGGTAGCATTATAAGATGATCCCTCACTAAAATTCAAGGTACAAGTGTTCTCCCTGAGTATGCACCGTTGCTATAGTTCGTCGTGCCGAGACACCATGTGATGATCGGGTGCGATAAGCTCTACGCTCACATGCAACGGGTGCAAGCCAGTTTTGCACACGCAGAATACTCGGGTTAAACTTGACGAGCCTAGCATATGCAGATATGGCCTGGGAACACTAAGACCGAAAGGTCGACGTGAATCATATAGTAGATATGATCAACATAGTGATATTCACCATTGAAAACTACTCCATCTCACGTGATGATCGGACATGGTTTAGTTGATATGGATCACGTGATCATTTAGATGACTAGAGGGATGTCTATCTAAGTGGGAGTTCTTAAGTAATATGATTAATTGAACTTTAATTTATCATGAACTTAGTCCTCATAGTATTTGCAAATTATGTTGTAAATCAATAGCTCGCGATGTAGTTCCCTGTTTATTTTTTATATGTTCCTAGAGAAAAATAAGTTGAAAGATGATAGTAGCAATGATGCAGACTTTGTCCGTGATCTGAGGATTATCCTCATTGCTGCACACAAGAATTATGTCCTTGATGCACCGCTAGGTGACAGACCCAATGCAGGAGCAAATGTAGATGTTATGAACATTTGGCAAGCTCGGTATGATAACTAATTGATAGTTTAGTGCACCATGCTTTACGGCTTAGAACCGGGATTTCAAAACGTTTTGAATGCCACAGAGCATATAAGATGTTCCAAGAGCTCAAATTGGTATTTCAGACTCATGCCCGAGTCAAGAGGTATGAGACCTCTGACAAGTATTTTGCCTACAAGATGGAGGAGAATAGCTCAACTAGTGAGCATGTGTTGAGAATGTCTGAGCACTACAATCGCTTGAATCAAGTGGGAGTTAATCTTCCAGATAATATAGTGATTGATAGTGTTCTCTAGTCACTATCACCAAGTTACTAGAACTTCGTGATGAACTATAATATGCAAGGGATGACGAAAACGATTCTCGAGCTCTTCGTGATGCTGAAATTGGCGAAGGTAGAAATCAAGAAAAAGCATCAAGTGTTTATGGTTGACAAGACCACTAGTTTCAAGTAAAAGGAAAAGGAAAAGAAAGGGAACTTCAAAGAAGAATGGCAAGCAAGTTGCCACTCCCATGAAGAAGCCCAAAAATAGACCGAAGCCTGAAACTGAGTGCTTCTACTGCAAAGGAAATGGTCACTGGAAGTGGAACTGCCCTAGATACTTGGCGGATAAGAAGGATGGCAAAGTAAAGAAATGTATATTTGATATACATGTTATTGATGTGTACTTTAGTAGTGTTTATAGCAACCCCTCGGTATTTGATACTGGTTTAGTTGCTAAGAGTAGTAACTCGAAAACAGGAGTTGCAAGATAAACGGAGACTAGTTAAGGACATGGTGACGATGTGTATTGGAAATGATTCCAAAGTTGATAAGATCACAATCGCACACTCCCTTTACCTTCAGGATTAGTGTTGAGCCTAAAATAAATTTTATTTGGTGTTTGCGTTGAGCATAATATGATTGGATCATGTTTATTGCAATACGGTTATTCATTTAAGTCAAGGAATAATTGTTATTCTGTTTACATGAATAAAACCTTCTATGGTCATACACCCAAGGTGAATGGTTTATTGAATCTCGATCCTAGTGATAACCATATTCATAATATTGATACCAAAAGATGCAAAGATGATAATGATAGTGCAACATACTAGTGACACTGTCGTTTAAGTCATATTGAAGTAAAGCGCATGAAGAAACTCCATGCGGAATGACTTTTGGAATCACTTGATTATGAATCATTTGATGCTTGCGAACCATGCCTCATGGGCAAGATGACTAAGACTCCGTTCTCCGGAACAATGGAGCGAGGCACTGACTTATTGGAAATAATACATACCGATGTATGCGGTCCGATGAGTGTTGAGGCTCGCGGTGGGTATCATTATTTTCTGACCTTCACAGATAATTTGAGCAGATATGGGTATATCTACTTAATGAAACATAGGTCAAAAACATTTGAAAAGTTCAAAGAATTTCAGAGTGAAGTGGAAAATCATCGTAACAAGAAAATAAAGTTTCTATGATCTGATCACGGAGGCGAATATTTGAGTTACGAGTTTGGTCTTAATTTGAAACAAAGTGGAATAGTTTCACAACTCACGCCACCTGGAACACCACAGTGTAATGGTGTGTCCGAACGTCGTAACTGTTGGAGATATGCCCTAGAGGCAATCATGTATGATGATATTTCCTATGTGTTTATGAATAAAGATAGTCCATGGACATTATCAATGATGTGTATCAGCAAGTACGTGACTTGTTTGTGGGACTATCCATTGTATGATGACTGTCCTAAAAGGTCCCTAGTCGAAAGGGTTGTGTGGACGCGCAGCCAACTAGACTAGCATATGACACAGTCTATGGCTTGGTCTCACTAGACATGGATCATTGGATGCTAACCATATAATATGGACTTGGAAGGATCTGGTCGGATTCGACGTAGTCGGATCTGAGTCGAGATAAGGTCCGAGTCGGACAGACCCACCTATGAGACGCAGCGATATGTCATCTGTGAGTCTCTAGTACAACATACGTTCTATGTCCTAAGACCTGAGCAGGCACATGTACTCGGGATGGTGACAGACTTGCTTTGGGCCGACTAAACGCTACTCCGTGACTGGGTAGTTACAAAGGTAGGTTTCAGGCTTGTCCAGACCCATGCTGCGAGACATGGTCGAGCAAGATGGGATTTGCCCTCCGATCAGGAGAGATATACTCTCGGCCCCTCATGTGATCCGACCAGGATAAGCATGGCCATGCGACAAGGATTATGAGATAATCTGGTTTGTTGTCGGCATCACTGGGACGAGAAAGAGGTCGGGCTAGCACAAGGATGACAGACTCGCCTTGATCCCGACAACATATATCGTGTGCCAAAAGGAACGGAAGTATGATGTGCAGGTTCGCCTAACCAGCTTCATCGTCTGCTTGGTGGTCGGCACGCCTTGCTAGAGGCCGCTACCAGCCATGTAGTTCGGAGGTGATCCGAACTGCGACCGAGCCGGCTTGAACCTAAGGGGTCGCGCGCTTAAGGGAAGGAACCTACGAGGTTGGATCCGAGGACACTGGTCGGATGTGATCCGGGCTGTATTCGGATTGTGGCCGAGTAGACTTATGGGCTTTAGGGTCCGTGCGAGGCCCAAATGTTGAGCCCGCGACGGACGCCTATATAAAGTGGGGTGCGGCACACTCATGCGATTGATCGCTTCGGCGTTGTCACTAGGGTTTGCATGTGTTGCGAATAGATACCTCCACTCGCCGCCGGTTGTGTGATCGGACCTAGTAGTCCGCCGCACGACGTTCCTCCTGCACTCGCGGATACCGTTAGAGGCGGTGCACTTGCGCCGCTCTGGCGAATCTGTACGTGGGAACCGACGACCAGCTGTTCGAGGGAGATCGGACGAGGAGGAGACGATCCACGCGGGCGCGCTGCCCCAATTCTTCTTCCGCTGCACAGCACTCCGCGTCTAGTGGTAAGGAACTGTGATCCATCTCCCGTAGCATGTTCTTGCTTGTTTTGTGCGTAGGAAATTTTAATTTGAAGTTGACGCACCCTACCGTAGAACCCAACAGTGGTATCAGAGCCTCTGCTATAGGATTTGGATTCAGATCGTATGCATATTAGATATGTGAGACAACAGATGAGATCTGTTGTCGTTGATGAGATCGGCTGTGTGCATGTTGATGAGATCAACTGCACACGAGGATCAATATGGCTATGTTTTCTGATGATCGGAGTCGATGGGGTCGTGACACAACCTACCCCTACCGGTCGGTATCCGCCATCGGGGTTAACAGTGAAACGTAAATCCAAATCGGACTCGCGATGATCGATGAGATCGGTCAGATCAGGAAATTCGGCGTGATCGGAGTTCAGATGTTATCTGTGATTTCCAAAAACGTCGGGCGCTGCCTGCACCCGCGAGGGGCGCTGTGCGTATTTCGTACACGATCACTCAAACCGGTAGAATGCGATTCTATGTGTAACTTTGCTTTGCGGGTTTGATGTGAATAGTATGGCTCATGTGTATGTGATGCATGTGTGTAATTTATACATGGCCCGCGTGTCATGTTTGTCAGCCGGAAGGAGCCAAAGTGCTGTCATTATATTGTATAACGACCTGCGTGTCGACTTGTGACTCTACGTAAAATTCATTACTAGTTGTAGTAGTTGGATAATAGAGATCAGGTTGGTGGCTTAGCGTTCGGGCGTGACAAACAAGATGGAGTTCTTAGATGGTCATCGGAGTCGGAGCCGACCTGGAAGAACATCCATGAAGGAGCCATACTATTTCACAATATATGTTTATTTGTGATTGTTATGCTTCGTGTTTTCTATGCATGTTAGAATGGTAGAAAGATCCCTCGTTAATATCAAGAAATTTGCCATTCCCGATGTTGCACCTTCGCACGTCTAGTAGTGGGCTCATAAAATTGGGGTGCTGCTAGGTGTCCTTGAACTGAAGGGTTCGTGTCGGACACGGACATGCACTGCTATCAAAACGGTTTTGGGCCTTGTGGCAAAGGAGGTCGGAAGCCGGGGTATAAGATACCTACCCGACCGGCAGGAGTCGTATAGAGATACGATTAGCAAGGAGTTGCTTACCGGATAGGCATGTTGTCTAGCAGTGATGCTAAAGCTCACTAGTCACATGTGCTAGTTGGATCCGGAATCACTGAGAGTTTGCGGAGGGATGCTGACTTCAGTGGGAGTATTTTTGTTTAAGGCTAGAATTACTCTACATAAACACATTGCTTAGTGATTGCATATTTTTCTGTTGTAGATCAATGGCACCACCTGCTCAACCCAACTTTGCATTGAAATCAATTCTGGAAAAGGATAAACTGAATGGAACAAACTTTACCACCTGGTATAGAAATCTGAAAATTGTTCTCAAGCATGATAAAAAGGAACATGTTCTAGAGGATCCACTTCCAGAGGAACCTGCCGATAATGCTAATACCACAACTAAGAATGCCTACCAGAAACTCGTTGATGAATCAACGGAGATCAGCTGTCTGATGCTGGCTTGTATGGAGCTCGATTTGCAACAACATTTGGAAATCTCGAGGCTTACGATATGATCGAGAGTCTCAAGAGCATGTTTCAGACACAGGCTAGGACCAAAAGGTTCAATGTCTGGCTATCCTTGATGGATTGCAAGCTGAAGGAAGGTGATCCACTGAGCCCACATGTGATCAAGATGATCGAATATGTGCAAGCTTTGGATCGGTTGGGCTTCCCGCTCTTGGATGAGCTGGCTACTGATGCAGTTCTGGGTTCTCTTCCGCCCAGCTATGGGACGTTCATCTCGAACTATCATATGCATGGCATGGATAAGAAGCTCACTGAATTGCATGAGATGCTCAAAGTGGCAGAGTAGGATATTAAGAAAGGCACGCATCAAGTGTTGATGGTGCATAAATCGGCTAAGTTCAAGAAGAGTTGGTCCAAGGAAAAGGCTAAGGCAAAGAGCACGGAGACGGTAACCTCCGCCGCTGTGCCGAAGTCTGGACCGGACTCGAAGACCATTTGCTCTCATTGCAAGGAGACCGGTCACTGGAAGAGGAACTGTAGCAAGTGGCTTGCAGAGCATGGCAAGAAGGCCGGGAATGCTGCTTCAGGCAAAGGTACACTTGTTGCATATGTTATAGACATTTACCTTGCTGACATACCTAGTAGCTCTTGGGTATTTGATACCGGATCGGTTGTTCATATTTGCAACTTGATGCAGGGGCTGGTAAGAACTAGGCGTGTGGCACAAGGGGAGATTGACATCAGGGTCGGCAACAAAGCAAGAGTTGCTGTGTTGGAGGTCGGCACGATGCAGCTCCAACTTCCTTCTGGATTTATTTTGGAATTGAATAATTGTTATTACATTCCTGCACTTAGTCGGAACATTATTTTTGCCTCATGTTTGATGAGTTAGGGTTATGAATTCAATTTAAAGGACAATGGTTGTTCGTTTTATTTGAATGGTATGTTCCACGACTATGCACCCATTGTTGATGGGCTATTTATATTGAATCTAGAATATGAACCGGTCTATAACGTGAATGTCAAGAGGCATAAGCCTAATGAGATAAATCCGATGTACTTCTGGCATTGCTGGCTTGGACATATTAGTCTGAAACGCATGATGAAGCTCCATGATGATGGGCTCCTAACTGCGTCCAACTTTGGGTCGTTCGAGACATGTGAATCATGCTTGCTCGGCAAGATGACTAAGTCTCCTTTCGCAAAGAGTTGTGAGAGGGCGTCCGAGCTGTTGGAGCTTATACACAGTGATGTGTGTGGTCCAATGAGCACCACCGCCAGAGGTGGCTATCAGTACTTCGTGACTTTTATCGATGACTTGAGTAGATATGGATATATCTATTTGATGAGGCACAAGTCGGAAACTTTTGAAAAGTTCAAAGAGTTTCAGAACGAGGTTGAGAATCAGCTCGGCAAGACTATAAAGCTTCTATGATCTGATCGTGGAGGTGAGTACATGAGCCAGGAGTTTGATGATCATCTGAAAAGCCGAGGTATAGTACCTCAGCTCACACCTTCGGGTACGCCACAAAGAAACGGCATGTCGGAACGGAGGAATAGGACCTTGTTGGACATGGTCCGGTCTATGATGAGCAAATCGGATTTACCCTTGTCATTCTGGGGATACGCTCTAGAAACTGCAGCTTTCACACTTAACAGGGTACCATCAAAATCCGTAGACAAGACACCACATGAGATGTGGACCGGGAAGAGTCCCATTTTGTCTTTTCTAAAGATTTGGGGTTGTGAAGCATTTGTCAAGTGACTTATGTCAGACGAACTTACACCCAAGTCGAATAAATGCATATTCGTGGGATATCCAAGGGAAACCTTGGGATATAGCTTCTACAACCGGGAAGAGAACAAAGTGTTTGTTGCTCGGAACGGGGTTTTCCTTGAGAAAGAGTTTCTCAGTCGGGAGGCCAGTGGGAGGACGGTCCGACTCGAAGAAATTCGAGGACCACTCGGGGATGGCTCGGCTGGTGATGAGATCATACTGGAGTCAGTCAGGGAACCCGTAGTGGAAGCGACACCGGAACCACGGAGGTCGGAGAGATTGCACAGAGTGTGCGATGTAATGTTGCTAGAAAGCGACGAGTCGGCTACATATGCGGAAGCGATGGTGAGCCCAGATTCCGAGGCATCGCTAGAGGCCATGAGATCCGAGTTCAAGTCCATGGATGAGAATCAAGTCTGGCACTTGGTTGATCCGCCGCCTGGCGTAACAGCCATTGGTTGCAAATGGGTCTTTAAGAAGAAAACCGATGTGGACGGAAATGTTCAGATCCATAAAGCTCGGCTTGTCGCTAAGGGCTATGGACAAGTTCAAGGAATTGACTACGACGAGACTTACTCGCCGGTAGCGACGCTGAAATCGGTGAGGATCGTACTAGCTATAGCTGCATATTTCGATTACGAGATATGGCAGATGGATGTCAAGACGGCTTTCCACGGAAATTTAACCAAGGACATGTATATGATACAACCCGAGGGTTTTATTGATCCGACTAACACTAGTAAGGTATGCAAGCTCAAGAGATCCATTTATGGGTTGAGGCAAGCATCTCGGAGCTGGAACATTCGTTTTGATGAGGTTGTCACTGGTCTCGGTTTCATCAAAAGCGGAGAGGACTCTTGTTTATACAAGAGGTTAAGTGGGAGCTCGATAGTGTTTTTTATCTTATATGTGGATGACATATTGTTGATCGGGAACGATGTTTCGATGCCGAACAAGGTCAAGGAATCATTGAATGGCAAGTTTTCGATGAAGGACCTTGGTGAGGCAATGTATATTTTAGGCATCAAGATCTATAGAGATAGATCGAGGAGGCTGCTCGGCTTAAGCCAGAGCATGTACATAGATAAAGTGTTGAAGCGGTTCAACATGAGTGAGGCGAAGAAAGGGTTCTTGCCACTCTCACATGGTATAAGGCTAAGCGAGACTCAGAGTCCTTTGACATCTGATGAGCGAAGCAGGATGAGTAGGATTCCGTATGCCTCGGCAATCGGATCCATCATGTATGCCATGATATGTACAAGGCCAGATGTTGCTTTTGCAATAAGCCTAACAAGCAAATACCAAGCCAACCCAGGTGAGATTCACTGGGCAGCGGTAAAGACTATTTTGAAGTACCTAAAAAGGACTAAAGAGATGTTCCTAGTTTATGGAGGTGAGGAAGAGCTCGTCGTAAGGTGTTACGCCGATGCTAGTTTCCAAACCGACAGAGCGATCACAGTCTGGATTCGTGTACGTCATGAACGGAGGAGCAGTGAGCTAGATGAGTTCCAAGCAAGATATGGTGGCCGATTCTACCACAGAAGCCGAATACATTGCGGCTTGTGAAGCTGCAAAGGAAGGTGTTTGGATCCGAAACTTTCTGGATGATCTTGGTATTTTCCCAGCCTCGGTAAAACCGTTGGACCTTTATTGTGATAATTCTAGTGCCATCGCACAAGCCAAGGAGCCGAGGAATCACCACAAGACCAGACACATAGATCAGAAATATCACCTGATACAAAAGATCGTAAAGAATGGTGATGTTGAGTTATGCAAAATTCACACAGATGCAATTATTGCAGATCCGTTGACTAAGCCGCTTCCACAATCCAAGCATGAGGGGCACGTTAGAGCCATGGGCATTCGATGCCTATTTGATTGACTCTAGTGCAAGTGCGAGACTGTTGGAGATATGGCCTAGAGGAAATCATGTATGATGATATTTCCTATGTGTTTATGAATAAAGATAGTCCTTGGACATTATCAATGATGTGTATCAGCAAGTATGTGTCTTGTTTGTGGGACTATGCATTGTATGGTGACTGTCCTAAAAGGTCCCTAGTCGAAAGGGTTGTGTGGACGCGCAGCCTACTAGACTAGCATATGACACGGTCGATGGCTTGGTCTCACTGGACAGGGAGCATTGGATACTAACCGGATAGTATGGACTTCGAAGGATCTGGTCGGATTCGACGTAGTGGGATCCGAGTCGAGATAAGGTCCGAGTCGGACAGACCCAACTATGAGATGCAGCGATATGTCATCTGTGAGTCTCTAGTACAACATACGTTATATGCCCTAAGACCTGAGCTGGCACATGTACTCGGGACGGTGACAGACTTGCTTTGGGCCGACTAAACGCTACTCCATGACTGGGTAGTTACAAAGGTAGGTTTCCGGCTTGTCCAGACCCATGCTGCGAGACATGGTCGAGCAAGACGGGATTTGCCCCTCCAATCAGGAGAGATATACTCTGGGCCCCTCGTGTGATCCGACCAGGATAAGCATGGCCATGCGATAAGGATTATGAGATAATCTGGTTTGTGGTCGGCATCATTAGAACGAGAAAGAGGTCGGGCTAGCACAAGGATGACAGACTCACCTTGATCCCGACAACATATATCGTGTGGCAAAAGGAATGGAAGTACGATGTGCAGGTTCGCCTAACCAGCTTCATCGTCTGCTTGGTGGTCGGCACGCCTTGCTAGAGGCTGCTACCAGCCATGTAGTTCGGAGGTGATCCGAACTGCGACCGAGCCGGCTTGAACCTAAGGGTTCGCGTGCTTAAGGGAAGGAACCTACAAGGTCGGATCCGAGGACACTGGTCGGTTGTGATCCGAGCTGTATTCGGATTGTGGCCGAGTAGACTTATGGGCTTTAGGGTCCGTGCGAGGCCCAAATGTTGAGCCCGCGACAGACGCCTATATAAAGTGGGGTGTGGCACACTCATGCGGTTGATGCTTCGGCAATGTCACTAGGGTTTGCATGTGTTGCGAATAGACACCTCCACTCGCCGCCGGTTGTGTGATCGGACCTAGCAGTCCGCCGCACGACGTTCCTCCTGCACGCGCAGATACCGTTAGAGGAGGTGCACTTGCGCCGCTCCGGCGAATCTGTACGTGGGAACCAACGACCGGCTGTTCGAGGGAGATCAGACGAGGAGGAGATGATCCACGCGGGCGCGCTGCCCCAACTCTTCTTCCGCTACACGGCTGTCGGAGTAATGGGCCACATGTAGCCTAACCCGAGTCCCTCAACCTTTCAAGATATCGGGGCCGGCTGCACCCCTCAGGACATCCAGATGAAGCGCCGCCTTCTGATGGCCGGCTGGCCCAAGCGGCCGGCTGCCATAGGGCGGCTGAGCTCCGGAAGGCGGCACCAAAATGGGCCGACTCCTTGCAGGCGGCCTGCAGAGAGGCCGGCTTCTAGCAGGCGGCTCACGGCGCCCTCAAAGTCCGCGCCCACATTAAGAAGACAAGACAGGGTGAGGCTACAGTGTAGCCCATCACCCCCCATATCCAGGGCCGGGCGTGGCCACAGTACTCCATACAGGCGGAGATCTCCGCCCGGCGCGGCACTGTTGACACTCCGCCCCTGACGTCACTGCTTGTAGGCGGAGCCCTGTTCCCACGACAGCCTGTCGGTACGGCCTGCAGGCAGCGGGCCCTACCAGGCAGTGAGAGCCCGGAAGACGGCGGAAGCCTGACCAGTCGGACCCGAGGGAGGCCGGCTTCTGGCAGGCGGCCCGTTCCTCCCTCGGGGCCCGCGTACCATTAACCAGATGAGACCCGGAGTGGCTACAGTGATCTCCCACCAGGCGGCAGGGCTGTAGCCACGCTCCCCTGACCAAGCATGCGTCATCAGCACTGCGGCTACAGTGATCAGCCGCCGACCAGACCCGCGAGCGGCGGAGGCGGCCTGCCGGCTCCGTACCAGACCAGTCGGCGGGGCCCACCAGGCGGCGGCCCCAGCAGCCGGCGGAGAAGCCGGCGACCAGAGACACTGACAGCCGGGTCCTACACCCGGCCAGATTACCATTGTACCCCTGGGGGGTAGGCTTATATAAACCCCCCAGGGCCCCCATGCAAAGGGTTCCCAACCTGTTAGAACTAGACTCATACCTAGAGGAAGCAGAGAGCGTGCCTGCCTTCTTCTACCTCTAGCATACAGCTCGAGGAGCACCATTGTACTCACTAGTGCCTTAGTGATCATGCGGAGACCCCGCAGAGCAGGACTAGGGGTGTTATCTCCTAGGAGAGCCCCGAACCTAGGTAAAGTGCACCGGCGTTCGTGTCTACGCCTCATCCCGCTTCCAGGCACCGGCGACGTTCTACTCGCTCCCACCATGATAAACCATCCATTGGCATATGTCGCACCCAACCCCCCACATTTGGCGCCCATCGTGGGGTGAGGTGCACCGTCTTCCGGAGACCTGTTCTGGACAGGAACCTTGTTCCTTCCTGGCGAGCGCAGCTAGCCCGACACGCCAGACGGCGTTTGCGCTGATGCGCTGCACGGCGCGGAGGTCGCCTGTGCAGCGAGCTGCCTCGCCGATCTTGTTGGCGAGATCCGCCTCTCTGACGAGCCCGCGTCTGATGCGGGCACAGAGGGCCTCGAGAGCCGCCACGTCAGCCTCCTCGATCAGCTCCACGTCGCCAGCGAGCCTGCTGTGGACTTGGAGTCGGTTGGCTCCACTGACCTGATGCTTGTCGACTTCGAGACGGCGTCGCTTGACATGTTCCCCACGAACGTGGTGGTCTACGACGAACCGCTTCCTCGCGCGGACAGCGGCGGCAGCACCGTCACGGAGGTGCTCATCATCAGCCACGGCGAGCACTCTGGCGGAGGTGGCCAGGATCTGTTGCAGGCGGCGCTGCAAGACCTGACTGCGCCCATCCCGGAAGACGCCGAGGCCGAGACGCCAGAGGCACGCCGTGTCGAGCTCGTCAAAAGTGCCAACCGGCTGGCCAGCATGAGACGCCTTTCAGAGGCCTACCAGCGTGAGATGGACCATGCCGTCGGCAGCACGCCGGCTCCTGGTGGGCCTAGCCGTATTGGCCTGATCCGGGAGTGTGGCGCGACCATCGCCAGCATGTTCGGGACAGATCGTCCCGACTACGCCACGCCCGCAGAGAACATACGAGCTGCCCAGACGGCAGCAGTCGAGCTAGACAAGCTCGAGGGCGACGAGCGTCGCCACATGACGGAGCACGTACAGTAGCTCCTTGACGCGGCTGCTAAGCAGCAAGAGGCCGGGTGCCGCACTGAAGCGCCCAACCAGTGAAACGACGACCCGCCACCTCGTCGAGACCAAGGCGCGACATCCCGGACGCTGACTGGTGGCGCCCGCGGAAGAAGAGACAAGGAGCCGGCTGCCAGCCGCAGCCGGACTCGCATCATCATCGAGCGCGACCAAGACGGCCGCCCAAGAGCAGTGGAACAACGGGATGACTGTCCGCCTCCTCCTCCCCATCGCAGGGAGAGGCGTGCCTCCCCGCCACCTGTTGATCACCCGACACTCGGCGACCGCCTTGGCCGCCGAGAAGGGGTCGGAGAGAACGATGCCCGCCACCGAATCGACCGCCTCAACCGATACCTGGCGCTAGAAGAAGAAGACGAGCTGGGTCCGCCTTGTTTCAGCCCCCGCATCCGAGATGAGCCCTTCCACAAGGGGTTCACTCTCCCGAGAGATACGCCCAAGTACACCGGCTCCGTGAAGCCGGAAGACTGGCTGGTCGACTACTCCACGGCCGTCAGCATCGCAAACGGCAACAAGCGCGTAGCCGTGAAGTACGTCCCGCTCATGCTCCAGGGCACAGCCCGGACATGGCTGAACAGCCTGAAGCCCCCCAGCATCAACAGCTGGGTTGATTTCACCGAAGCCTTCATCCGCAACTTCACCAGCACGTACAAGCGGCCGCCCAAGCCTCGCCAGCTCTCCTTGTGCGTCCAAGGCCCCAACGAGTCGACTCACGACTACCTCACGTGCTGGGCCGAGCTGCGTAACTCTTGCGAGGGCGTGCACGAGGTGCAGGCCATTGAGTACTTCATTGCCGGGTGCCGAGAAGGCACCCTCCTCAAGCACAAGCTTCTCTGCGATGAGCCGGCGACCCTCGATGAACTGCTGATCATAGCAGACAAGTACGCCACGGCCAGCTCCTCCATGAAGGCAGAAATCCAAGTTGACGCCTCTGGCAAAGTGGCTCCTCAAGCTCCTCGCACTCCGGCTGGTGACACCATTCAGCGTCAGCAACTGAATGACAACAAGCGCAAGGCCATGCAGCCGGCTTCCACAAGCCGGCAGATGGCGACAGTCGAAGATCAACAGCCAGAAGGGCAGCCTCCACCCAAGCGTCAGAAGGGCGGCAAGCCCAACTGGTTGCCCGCCTTCTCGTAAGAGCAAACTCTTGATGCACCCTGCAAGTTCCACAGCGGCGCGAAGCCGTCCAACCACACCACTTGGAAATGCATCTAGCTCACCAGGATCGCCAAGGGTGACGGACTCCTGCCTCCTCCGCCTGCCGGCCCGCCGCCTCCTCCTCCCCAGCAGCCGGCGATTCGGCATGTCGGCGTAGTACAAGATGAATACCCTGAAGAGCATGGAGCCTATGTCGTGTTCACCAGCATGGCCAACGATAGGCACAGCAGACGGTAGCGACAACAAGAAGTAAATGCAGTCGCATCAGAGACCCCCGAGTTCATGCATTGGTCTGAGAAGCCCATCAGCTGGAGCAGAGCTGACCACCCGGAGGTGATGCCCAATCCCGGTTCTTATGCCCTGATTTTGGATGGCACTTTCACCACATAGAGGCGGGCTGCTCGCTTCTCCCAAGTCCTGATAGATGGCGACAGCAGCATCAACATCCTATACCGAGATACTATGGAGAAGTTAGGAATCAAACAGAGGCAGCTTCAGCCCAGTCGGACTATATTCCATGGCATAGTTCCTGGCCTTTCCTGCTCACCAATCGGCAAGACACATATAGATGTCCTCTTTGGGGACAACGATCAGTTCCACCGAGAGCCAGTCTGGTTTGAAGTGGTGGACCTTGAGAGCCCCTACCATGCGCTACTTGGCCGACCTGCTCTGGCCAAGTTCATGGCGGTCTCCCACTATGCTTACCTCAAGATGAAGATGCCGAGCTCCAAGGGAATCCTGACCATAGCCGGGGACTACAAGAAGTCGTCCGCCTGCGCAGCAGACAGCAGCCGGCTAGCCGAGTCCCTCGTGATCGCGGCTGAGAAGCGGCTCCTTGACTGGGTTGTGGCGATGGCAGGCAAGCAGCCGGAAATGTCACCCAGCCCCAAGGAGTCGGAAGCCGAGGGCTCGTTCAAACCGTCGAAAGAAACAAAGAAGATACCCTTGGACCCGGAGCACCTGGAGAGGCACGTTGTCATAAGTGCGAACCTTGATAGCAAATAGGAAAGCGAGCTCGTCGATTTCCTCCGACATCTTTGCATGGTCTCCCAAGGACATGGCGGGTGTTCCGACGGATTTCGCCGAGCACAAGCTACATGTCCGACCTGATGCCAAGCCAGTCAGGTAGCCCTTGCGCCGCCTGTCAGAAGAGAAGAGGAGAGTTGTTGGAGAGGAGATAGCCCGGCTTCTAGCAGCCGCCTTCATCATGGAAGTGTTCTTTCCAGAATGGTTAGCCAACCCAGTCCTTGTGCTGAAGAATAATAAGCAGTGGCACATGTGTATCGATTATACCAGCCTCAACAAAGCATGCCCCAAAGACCCATTTGCTTTGCTAAGAATCGACCAAGTGATTGACTCCACGGCCGGATGCGAGCTATTGAGATTTTTGGATGCACACTCAGGGTATCATCAGATCAAGCTGAACCCGGCCGACATGCTGAAGACCGCTTTCATCACGCCATTTGGATCCTTCTGCTACCTAACCATGACGTTCGGCCTGAGAAATGCCGGCGCCACGTTTCAACGTTGCATGCAGAAGTGCCTCCTCAAGCAACTTGGCAGAAACGCCCACGTCTATGTGGATGATGTTGTGGTGAAGACGGAGAAGCGTGGAACGCTGCTAGAAGACCTCAAGGAGACCTTTGAAAACTTGCGCTGATTTCAGATCAAGCTCAACCCGGAGAAATGCGTCTTTGGAGTACCAGCCGGCCAGCTTCTTGGCTTCCTGGTCTCAGAGCGCGGCATAGAGTGCAACCCTGTGAAGATCAAGGCCATTGAGAGGATGGAGGTGCCCACCTGACTGCTGGACGTGCAAAAATTCACCGGCTGCTTGGCATCCATCAGCCGTTTCATCAGTCGGCTGAGCAAGAAGGCTCTTCCCCTGTACCAGCTCATGAAGAAGACCAGTTTTTTCGAGTGGAACGACAAGGCGGATGAAGCTTTTCTCCAGCTCAAAAAGATTTTGACCACCCCGCCTGTCCTGGCGGCTCCGACTCCTAAGGAGCCCACGCTCCTCTACATCGCCGCCACCAGCCGGGTGGTCAGCACAGTCATAGTTGTGGAACGCAAGGAAGAAGGCAAAGCACTACCAGTCCAGAGGCCGGTGTATTACCTGAGTGAAGTGTTGTCCGCCTCCAAGCAGAACTACCCCCACTATCAGAAGATGTGCTACGGCGTGCACTTCGCCGCCAAGAAGCTAAAGCCATACTTTCAAGAGCACCCAATCACTATGGTCTGCACTGCTCCACTTGCCGAGATCATTGGAAGCCGGGATGCTTTAGGCCGAGTGGCCAAATGGGCCATAGATTTGGCCCCCTACACCATCCACTACCAGCCTCGCGCCGCCATCAAGTCACAAGCACTGGCCGACTTCCTCGTCGACTGGGCCGAGACCCAGTACTTGCCGCCAGTGCCAGACTCCACCCATTGGCAGATGCACTTTGATGGTTCCAAGATGCGCACCAGTTTGGGAGCCGGCATCGTCCTCAAGTCTCCCAAAGGCGACAAGCTCAGATATGTGCTGCAAATCCACTTTGCCGCCTCTAACAACGTTGCTGAATACGAGGCACTCATTTACGGGCTCCGGCTTGCCAAGGAACCTGGCATTCGCCGGATCCTGTGCTATGGCAATTCCGACTTGGTGGTCCAGCAGTCGTCAGGCGACTGGGATGCCAAGGATGCAAACATGGCGAGCTACCGCTTCCTCGTACAGCAACTCAGCGGATACTTCAAAGGGGCGAGTTCCTCCACGTGCCAAGAAATGACAATGAGCAAGCAGATGCCTTGGCTCGAATCGGCTCCACCCGGCAAGCAATACCAGCCGGCGTCGCCCTACAACAGCACCTCAAGCCGTCACCAGAATCAGACTCCATCTTCGTGTCGGCTCCTCCTAAAGCAGTCGGATCCGACTTGAGGACCCCAGCAGCCGGCGCGGGAACTTCGGCAGGCGGCTCAGGGACTGCAGCAGTCGCACCCGGCCTGGGGACTTTAGAACCCGGCCCGGGGACTGCAGCAGTCGGCCCGAGGAGTTCATCGACTCAGCAAGCGGCAGCCGACTTCCAACCCGCCGCCTCCCGGCCCAACCGCCCTCGTGCAAGTAGCAGTCCTAGCAGTCGAAGAAATTGCAGCACCTTCCTGGGCCCAGCCCATCTTCAACTTCCTGGTAAACAAAGAGCTGCCGACTGACGAGATCTCGGCCCAACAAGTGCAACGTCGGGCAGTAGCATACACCATCGTTAACCGAGAACTTGTGAGGCGCAGCGTCACTGGTGTTTACTGTTGGGGAACGTAGTAATTTCAAAAAAGTTCCTACGCACATGCAAGATCATAGTGATGCATAGCAACGAGAGGGGAGAGTGTTGTCCACGTACCCTCGTAGACCGAAAGCGGAAGCATTAACACAACGCGGTTGATGTAGTCGTACGTCTTCACGATGCGACCGATCAAGTACCGAACGCACGGCACCTCCGAGTTCAGCACACGTTCAGCTCGATGACGTCCCTCGAACTCTGATCCAGCCGAGTGTTGAGGGAGAGTTTCGTCAGCACGACGGCGTGGTGACAATGTTGATGTTCTACCGATGCAGGGCTTCGCCTAAGCATTGCTATGATATTATCGAGGTGTAATATGGTGGAGGGGGGCACCGCACACGGCTAAGAGATCAATGATCAATTGTGTGTCTAGAGGTGCCCCCTGCCCCCGTATATAAAGGTGCAAGGGGGGTTCGGCCGGCCTAAGGGAGAGGCGCGCCAGGAGGAGTCCTACTCCTACCGGGAGTAGGACTCCCCCCTTTTCCATGTTGGACTAGGATAGAAAGGGGGAAAAGGTGGAGGGGAGGAAGGAAGGGGGGGCGCCGCCCCCCTCTCCTTGTCCTATTCGGACTGGGGGGAGGGGCGCGCGGCCCTGCCCTGGCCTCCTCTCCTCTCTTCCACCTAGGCCCACTAAGGCCCATTAAGTTACCGGGGGGTTCCGGTAACCTCCCGGTACTCCGGAAAAATCCCGATTTCACCCGGAACACTTCCGATGTCCAAACATAGGCTTCCAATATATCAATCTTTATGTCTCGACCATTTCGAGACTCCTCGTCATGTCCGTGATCACATCCGGGACTCCGAACAACCTTCGGTACATCAAAACATATAAACTCATAATATAACTGTCATCGTAACGTTAAGCGTGCGGACCCTACGGGTTCGAGAACTATGTAGACATGACCGAGACACCTCTCCGGTCAATAACCAATAGCGGAACCTGGATGCTCATATTGGTTCCCACATATTCTACGAAGATCTTTATCGGTCAGACCGCATAACAACATACGTTGTTCCCTTTGTCATCGGTATGTTACTTGCCCGAGATTCGATCGTCGGTATCTCGATACCTAGTTCAATCTCGTTACCGGCAAGTCTCTTTACTCGTTCCGTAATACATCATCCCGCAACTAACTCATTAGTCACAATGCTTGCAAGGCTTATAGTGATGTGTATTACTGAGTGGGCCCAGAGATACCTCTCCGACAATCGGAGTGACAAATCCTAATCTCGAAATACGCCAACCCAACAAGTACCTTTGGAGACACCTGTAGAGCACCTTTATAATCACCCAGTTACGTTGTGACGTTTGGTAGCACACAAAGTGTTCCTCCGGTAAACGGGAGTTGCATAATCTCATAGTCATAGGAACATGTATAAGTCATGAAGAAAGCAATAGCAACATACTAAACGATCGAGTGCTAAGCTAACGGAATGGGTCAAGTCAATCACATCATTCTCCTAATGATGTGATCCCGTTAATCAAATGACAACTCATGTCTATGGCTAGGAAACATAACCATCTTTGATCAACGAGCTAGTCAAGTAGAGGCATACTAGTGACACTCTGTTTGTCTATGTATTCACACATGTATTATGTTTCCGGTTAATACAATTCTAGCATGAATAATAAACATTTATCATGATATAAGGAAATAAATAATAACTTTATTATTGCCTCTAGGGCATATTTCCTTCAGTCTCCCACTTGCACTAGAGTCAATAATCTAGATTACACAGTAATGATTCTTACACCCATGGAGTCTTGGTGCTGATCATGTTTTGCTCGTGGAAGAGGCTTAGTCAACGGGTCTGCAACATTCAGATCCGTATGTATCTTGCAAATTTCTATGTCTCCCACCTGGACTAAATCCCGGATGGAATTGAAGCGTCTTTTGATGTGCTTGGTTCTCTTGTGAAATCTGGATTCCTTTGCTAAGGCAATTGCACCAGTATTGTCACAAAAGATTTTCATTGGTCCCGATGCACTAGGTATGACACCTAGATCGGATATGAACTCCTTCATCCAGACTCCTTCATTTGCTGCTTCCGAAGCAGCTATGTACTCCGCTTCACACGTAGATCCCGCCACGACACTTTGCTTAGAACTGCACCAACTGACAGCTCCACCGTTCAATGTAAACACGTATCCGGTTTGCGATTTAGAATCGTCCGGATCAGTGTCAAAGCTTGCATCAACGTAACCATTTACGATGAGCTCTTTGTCACCTCCATAAACGAGAAACATATCCTTAGTCCTTTTCAGGTATTTCAGGATGTTCTTGACCGCTGTCCAGTGATCCACTCCTGGATTACTTTGGTACCTCCCTGCTAAACTTATAGCAAGGCACACATCAGGTCTGGTACACAGCATTGCATACATGATAGAGCCTATGGCTGAAGCATAGGGAACATCTTTCATCTTCTCTCTATCTTCTGCAGTGGTCGGGCATTGAGTCTTACTCAATCTCACACCTTGTAATACAGGCAAGAACCCTTTCTTTGCTTGATCCATTTTGAACTTCTTCAAAACTTTGTCAAGGTATGTGCTTTGTGAAAGTCCAATTAAGCGTCTTGATCTATCTCTATAGATCTTGATGCCCAATATATATGCAGCTTCACCGAGGTCTTTCATTGAAAAACTCTTATTCAAGTATCCCTTTATGCTATCCAGAAATTCTATATCATTTCCAATTAGCAATATGTCATCCACATATAATATCAGAAATGCTACTGAGCTCCCACTCACTTTCTTGTAAATACAGGCTTCTCCAAAAGTCTGTATAAAACCAAATGCTTTGATCACACTATCAAAGCGTTTATTCCAACTCCGAGAGGCTTGCACCAGTCCATAAATGGATCGCTGGAGCTTGCACACTTTGTTAGCTCCCTTTGGATCGACAAAACCTTCCGGTTGCATCATATACAACTCTTCTTCCAGAAATCCATTCAGGAATGCAGTTTTGACATCCATTTGCCAAATTTCATAATCATAAAATGCGGCAATTGCTAACATGATTCGGACAGACTTAAGCATCGCTACGGGTGAGAAGGTCTCATCGTAGTCAATCCCTTGAACTTGTCGAAAACCTTTCGCAACAAGTCGAGCTTTATAGACAGTAACATTACCGTCAGCGTCAGTCTTCTTCTTGAAGATCCATTTATTTTCAATGGCTTGCCGATCATCGGGCAAGTCAACCAAAGTCCATACTTTGTTCTCATACATGGATCCCATCTCGGATTTCATGGCCTCAAGCCATTTTGCGGAATCTGGGCTCACCATCGCTTCTTCATAGTTCGTAGGTTCGTCATGGTCTAGTAACATAACCTCCAGAACAGGATTACCGTACCACTCTGGTGCGGATCTTAATCTGGTTGACCTACGAGGTTCAGTAATAACTTGATCTGAAGTTTCATGATCATTATCATTAACTTCCTCACTAATTGGTGTAGGTGTCGCAGAAACTGATTTCTGTGATGATCTACTTTCCAATAAGGGAGCAGGTACAGTTACCTCATCAAGTTCTACTTTCCTCCCACTCACTTCTTTCGAGAGAAACTCCTTCTCTAGAAAGGATCCATTCTTAGCAACGAATGTCTTGCCTTCGGATCTGTGATAGAAGGTGTACCCAACAGTCTCCTTTGGGTATCCTATGAAGACACATTTCTCCGATTTAGGTTCGAGCTTATCAGGTTGAAGTTTCTTCACATAAGCATCGCAACCCCAAACTTTAAGATACGACAACTTTGGTTTCTTGCCAAACCATAGTTCATAAGGTGTCGTTTCAACGGATTTTGATGGTGCCCTATTTAGAGTGAATGCAGCCGTCTCTAAAGCATAACCCCAAAACGATAGCGGTAAATCAGTAAGAGACATCATAGATCGCACCATATCTAGTAAAGTACGATTACGACGTTCGGACACACCATTACGTTGTGGTGTTCCGGGTGGCGTGAGTTGCGAAACTATTCCGCATTGTTTCAAATGTAGGCCAAACTCGTAACTCAAATATTCTCCTCCACGATCTGATCGTAGAAACTTTATTTTCTTGTTACGATGATTTTCAACTTCGCTCTGAAATTCTTTGAACTTTTCAAATGTTTCAGACTTATGTTTCATTAAGTAGATATACCCATATCTGCTCAAATCATCTGTGAAGGTGAGAAAATAACGATATCCGCCACGAGCCTCAATATTCATCGGACCACATACATCTGTATGTATGATTTCCAACAAATTAGTTGCTCTCTCCATAGTACCGGAGAACGGTGTTTTAGTCATCTTGCCCATGAGACACGGTTCGCAAGTACCAAGTGATTCATAATCAAGTGATTCCAAAAGTCCATCATTATGGAGTTTCTTCATGCGCTTTACACCGATATGACCTAAACGGCAGTGCCACAAATAAGTTGCACTATCATTATCAACTCTGCATCTTTTGGCTTCGACATTATGAATATGTGTGTCACTACTACCGAGATTCATTAAAAATAGACCACTCTTCAAGGGTGCATGACCATAAAAGATATTACTCATATAAATAGAACAACCATTATTCTCTGATTTAAATGAATAACCGTCTCGCATCAAACAAGATCCAGATATAATGTTCATGCTCAACGCTGGCACCAAATAACAATTATTTAGGTCTAATACTAATCCCGAAGGTAGATGTAGAGGTAGCGTGCCGACGGCGATCACATCGACTTTGGAACCATTTCCCACGCGCATCGTCACCTCGTCCTTAACCAATCTTCGCTTAATCCGTAGCCCCTGTTTCGAGTTGCAAATATTAGCAACAGAACCAGTATCAAATACCCAGGTGCTACTGCGAGCATTAGTAAGGTACACATCAATAACATGTATATCACATATACCTTTGTTCACCTTGCCATCCTTCTTATCCGCCAAATACTTGGGGCAGTTCCGCTTCCAGTGACCAGTCTGCTTGCAGTAGAAGCACTCAGTCTCAGGCTTAGGTCCAGACTTGGGTTTCTTCTCCTGAACAGCAACTTGCTTGCTGTTCTTCTTGAAGTTCCCCTTCTTCTTCCCTTTGCCCTTTTTCTTGAAACTAGTGGTCTTATTGACCATCAACACTTGATGCTCCTTTTTGATTTCTACCTCCGCTGCCTTTAGCATTGCGAAGAGCTCGGGAATTGTCTTATTCATCCCTTGCATGTTATAGTTCATCACGAAGCTCTTGTAGCTTGGTGGCAGTGATTGAAGAATTCTGTCAATGACGCTATCATCCGGAAGATTAACTCCCAGTTGAATCAAGTGATTATTATACCCAGACATTTTGAGTATATGCTCACTGACAGAACTATTCTCTTCCATCTTGCAGCTGTAGAACTTATTGGAGACTTCATATCTCTCAATCCGGGCATTTGCTTGAAATATTAACTTCAACTCCTGGAACATCTCATATGCTCCATGACGTTCAAAACGTCATTGAAGACCCGGTTCTAAGCCGTAAAGCATGGCACACTGAACTATCGAGTAGTCATCAGCTTTGCTCTGCCAGACGTTCATAACTTCTGGTGTTGCTCTTGCAGCAGGCCTGGCACCCAGCGGTGCTTCCAGGACGTAATTCTTCTGTGCAGCAATGAGGATAATCCTCAAGTTACGGACCCAGTCCGTGTAATTGCTACCATCATCTTTCAACTTTGCTTTCTCAAGGAACGCATTAAAATTCAACGGAACAACAGCACGGGCCATCTATCTACAATTAACATAGACAAGCAAGATACTATCAGGTACTAAGTTCATGATAAATTTAAGTTCTATTAATCATATTACTTAAGAACTCCCACTTAGATAGACATCTCTCTAATCATCTAAGTGATTACGTGATCCAAATCAACTAAACCATAACCGATCATCACGTGAAATGGAGTAGTTTTCAATGGTGAACATCACTATGTTGATCATATCTACTATATGATTCACGCTCGACCTTTCGGTCTCAGTGTTCCGAGGCCATATCTGCATATGCTAGGCTCGTCAAGTTTAACCTGAGTATTCCGCGTGTGCAACTGTTTTGCACCCGTTGTATTTGAACGTAGAGCCTATCACACCCGATCATCACGTGGTGTCTCAGCACGAAGAACTTTCGCAACGGTGCATACTCAGGGAGAACACTTTTATCTTGAAATTTTAGTGAGAGATCATCTTATAATGCTACCGTCAATCAAAGCAAGATAAGATGCATAAAAGATAAACATCACATGCAATCAATATAAGTGATATGATATGGCCATCATCATCTTGTGCTTGTGATCTCCATCTCCGAAGCACCGTCATGATCACCATCGTCACCGGCGCGACACCTTGATCTCCATCGTAGCATCGTTGTCGTCTCGCCAACTATTGCTTTTACGACTATCGCTACCGCTTAGTGATAAAGTAAAACAATTACATGGCGATTGCATTGCATACAATAAAGCGACAACCATATGGCTCCTGCCGGTTGCCGATAACTTGGTTACAAAACATGATCATCTCATACAATAAAATATAGCATCATGTCTTGACCATATCACATCACAACATGCCCTGCAAAAACAAGTTAGACGTCCTCTACTTTGTTGTTGCAAGTTTTACGTGGCTGCTACGGGCTTAGCAAGAACCGTTCTTACCTACGCATCAAAACCACAACGATAGTTTGTCAAGTTGGTGTTGTTTAACCTTCGCAAGGACCGGGCGTAGCCACACTCGGTTCAACTAAAGTGAGAGAGACAGACACCCGCCAGTCACCTTTAAGCAATGAGTGCTCGCAACGGTGAAATCAGTCTCGCGTAAGCGTACGCGTAATGTCGGTCCGGGCCGCTTCATCTCACAATACCGCTGAACCAAAATATGACATGCTGGTAAGCAGTATGACTTATATCGCCCACAACTCACTTGTGTTCTACTCGTGCATATTACATCAACGCGTAAAACCTGGCTCGGATGCCACTGTTGGGGAATGTAGTAATTTCAAAAAATTTCCTACGCACACGCAAGATCATAGTGATGCATAGCAACGAGAGGGGAGAGTGTTTTCCACGTACCCTCGTTGACCGAAAGCGGAAGCGTTAACACAACGCGGTTGATGTAGTCGTACGTCTTCACGATGCGACCGATCAAGTACCGAACGCACGGCACCTCCGAGTTCAGCACACGTTTAGCTCGATGACGTCCCTCGAACTCTGATCCAGCCGAGTGTTGAGGGAGAGTTTCATCAGCACGACGGCGTGGTGACAATGTTGATGTTCTACCGACGCAGGGCTTCGCCTAAGCACTGCTATGATATTATTGAGGTGTAATATGGTGGAGGGGGGCACCGCACACGGCTAAGAGATCAATGATCAATTGTGTGTCTAGAGGTGCCCCCTGCCCCCGTATATAAAGGTGCAAGGGGGGTTCGGCCGGCCTAAGGGAGAGGCGCGCCAGGAGGAGTCCTACTCCTACCGGGAGTAGGACTCTATAACGCCCACGATGCGGCTATATCTCCCACGTGTCGAGGCACGACTTAGAGGCATAACCGCATTGTGGTATAGTCGCAAGAAGGGTCATCTTCACACAATCCCATGTAATGAACAAGAATAGGATAAAGAGTTGGCTTACAATCGCCACTTCACACAATACATAAATGAATTCATACATCATTCAAGATACACACATAGGTCCGACTACGGAACCAAAATAAAAGAAGACAACCCAACTGCTAGATCCCTGATCGTCCCAACTGGGCTCCACTACTGATCAAAATGAAAAGAAACAACACAACGAACAAGATCTTCATCGAGCTCCCACTTGAGCTCGATTGCGTCACCTGCACTGGTATCATCGGCACCTGCAACTGTTTCGGAAGTATTTGTGAGTCACGAGGACTCAGCAATCTCACACCCGCGAGATCAAGACTATTTAAGCTAATAGGAAAGATGAGGTAATGAGGTGGAGCTGCAGCAAGCACTAAGCATATATGGTGGCTAACATACGCAAAGGAGAGCGAGAAGAGAAGCAACGGAACAGTCGTGAACTAGCCATGATCAAGAAGTGATCCTGAACTCCTACTTACGTCAAACATAACCCAGAAACCGTGTTCACTTCCCGGACTCCGCCGACAAGAGACCATCACGGCTACACACGCGGTTGATGCGTTATAATTAAGGTCAAGTGTCAAGTTCTCTACAACCGGACATTAACAAATTCCCATCTGCCACATAACCGCGGGCACGGCTCTCGAAAGTTTATACCCTGCAGGGGTGTCCCAACTTACCCCATTATAAGCTCTCACGGTCAACGAAGGATATTCCTTCTCCCAGGAAGACCCGATCAGTCTCGGAATCCCGGTTACAAGACATTTCGACAATGGTAAAACAAGACCAGCAAAGCCGCCCGAATGTGCCGACAAATCCCGATAGGAGCTGCACATATCTCGTTCTCAGGGCACACCGGATTTCCAAGCTTCCGGTAGGCCAGCCCGAGTTGCCCCTGGTGGCCACCGGCGACTGACGGGTTGGACCAACACTCAGAGGAGCACTGGCCCGGGGGTTTAAAATAAAGATGACCCTTGAGTCTGCAGAACCCAAGGGAAAAAGGCTTAGGTAGGCAAATGGTAAAAACAAGGTTGGGCCTTTCTGGAGGAGTTTTATTCAAAGCGAACTGTCAAGGGGGTCCCATAAATCACCCAACCGCGTAAGGAACGCAAAACCAAGGAACATAACACCGGTATGACGGAAACTAGGGCGGCAAGAGTGGAACAAAACACCAGGCATAAGGCCGAGCCTTCCACCCTTTACCAAGTATATAGATGCGTTAAATAAGATAAGAGATATTGTGATATCCCAACATAAACATGTTCCAACATGGAGCAATCTTCGTCTTCACCTGCTACTAACAATGCTATAAGAGGGGCTGAGCAAAAGCGGTAACATAGCCAAACAACGGTTTGCTAGGAAGGGTGACAAAGGTTAGAGGTTCATGGCAATTTGGGAGGCTTGATAAGTAAGTGGTAGGTAGCGCGGCATAGCAATAGAGCGAACAACTAGCAAGAAAAGATAGAAGTGATTTCGAGGGTATGGTCATCTTGCCTGAGATCCCGCAAGGAAGAAGAACGAGTCCATGAAGAAGACAAACGGATGTAGTCGAACAAATCCTCACAACTCCGGAACGAACCGAAGCTAACGGGAGAAGCAAACCGGAAAGAACCAAACACCATAGTAAACAACCACCACATACACATGGCATGATGCACAAACAAGTATGATGCATGTCCGGTTTAAATGAGGCATGGCATGGGAAAATGCAACAAACAAAGCTACAAATTAAATGGAGCTCAATATGCAAGTTGCATATTGACGAAACACCACATCAATTATTTAGTTCTCTCTCGTTTATGTACCCAAAAATATTAAATGTTATTAACCATGCCAAGAAGTGAAGCATATGGAAACTACCTATTTTAGACAATTTAAATGAGGCCGGAAATAACAAACAACAATTCCAGAATATCCTCATGTCCATATTTTGGAATTGGTACTGTTCTGCCTAATACACAATTTTATAGTTGTTAAACAGCAAAATGAAGTGAACCATGTTAAACTAGGCATTTTTCTACCCCATTTACATATATAATTTATTAAAATCCGAGCTACGGTTATTTAGTTATGGAATAAATCATTTTAACATAGCATTTATGCAAATTTAAACAACCATCATTTTAAACAATTTTAAACATGGATGAGAGTGGCATATTATTAAACTACACAAATTTCTGAGCATTTTACATGTTAAAATCATTTTAATCCGATGCACCATTTGTGAGTTATTATATGCATGAAGTACAGGGGGTTTTCTATAAAACTGTAATTCTCTGGATAATAGAGAAATTCGCAGATCCTGAAAAAAACATCACATGGGCCGAAAGTGAATAGGAAGCCCAACAGAGGAAAAAAACAAGAGGAGGGGCGCTAGGGTGTGGCCTCACCCAGTAGGCCTTGGCCCGTTCGGTGGAGGAGGTAGCAGGCCGGTTGAGGAGCTGGAGCAGGCTGGGCCTTGGCCAGCGAGGCAGAGATGCGCTGACGAGGCTCGCGCGGTCAACGGGGCGAGCGGCTGCATCCAGTCAAGCGAAGCAGAGGAAGCATCGGCGCTGAGAGCAGGTCGACGCCGCGGGGCGTCCGGCAGCGGCGGCGCTTGGTGACAGGAGGCGGGCTTGGCAGGGGCGCGGAGGCTGCTCAATTCGGCGAGGACGGGCGAAGGGGCGCCGGCTCCAGGCGACGGCAGGAGGCAGGGGCTTGGCGCTGGCTCTCTGTTCCTCCCGCAGCGAGACGAAGCAGGGGCGCAGCACGGCGGGACCGTAGCGGCGGATGCGGCGGCTCGACGCAGGGGACTTGGCGCGGCGGCGCAGGGACGCTGGGCGTTCCTGGCTTCGGTCGAAGATGGGACACCGGGATCAGGGAGAGCACCTACTGAAGATGGCGGCAGCGATCGGTCAGGGGCGTCAGGCAGAGAGAGTGGGGGAGAGGGAAGGGAAGGAGGCGCGGCACGGGCCTGCTAGAGGTGGCCGCCGGTGGAGCTGCTGCTCACCTAGGCGACGACGAGGAGAAGGCCGCCGGAGGCGTGGGTTGGAGTAGAGGAGGAAGGGACGGCGCTCGAAGGAGGTCAGCGGAGGAAGGGCATCTCAGGCGCGCTCGGGGTCACTGACAACGGCGCCATGGGGCTCGGCTACGTCTCTGTGGTGGCGCGATCCGGCGATGGCGACTGGAGCAGAGGACTTGAGGCCGCGGCGGGGTCGAGCTGCTTGACGGCGGGGCCATGGCGTCCTGTGGAGGCAACAGAGAGATGAGCGGGGAAACGAGAAGAGATAGAGTAAGGGAAGGAAAAACAGGGAGGAAGGGCGCGGACGGGGACTGCCTGGGCGCGGAGGACGAAGGATGCGGGCGCAGGTGGAGGCGCACGGGAGGAGGAGCTCTGGTTGGTTGGATCGATGGATTGGGGGGGGGGGAATGAGGAGATCCCGAGGTGGGAGACGACAAGGTGGAGTGTGGCGGCGGCTAGGAGGATGGATGGGACATCTCCCTAGAAGTTAGGGTTTGTCCATATATAGATTAGGGGACTTTATATAGGGAAAGAAAGGGGTATTTTGGATCATCTGATTAAAATCGGACGGCTGAGAAAATATAGTTTAGGAAGTCCAATGAAGAAAACAGTGATGTTTTGTAGATGTTTGGGGATGATCCGAATCCAACGGTAACAACAAACCGGGTCAGGTACGGGACAACTTTCGGACGCGCGGGAGGGGATTGCGGGCTGACGAGAGAGGTTAGTTGGTTTGACAAGAGGGAACCGAAAACACAGTTGGTCTCGGAACGGTCAACGAAAGCAAGGGGGGAACGCGGCAACTACGATCGGATGCATGTTTTTAAAAATAAAGACGGCAATGAGTGCCGATGCAATGCGAATGATGCGATAATGAATGCAACAAACCAACGAAACACATGACAACAACGAAAAACATGGAAGCCGTCTGGAGCGTCGGTCTCGGGACGTTACAACACTCCACCACTACAAGAGGATCTCATCCCGAGATCTTGGATGGCACCGGAGGGAAAACGGAAGATGAGGAGAAGAGGTAAAACTAAATTGCTTCTTTGACAAACGAGTGAAACCAAAAACCTTGAGAGGTCGCAAAGCTTGCGGAAATGACACAACAGAGATGAACAAAATTTAAAACACTCCGTTCAGCAAGAGGAACAAGGAACATTGTGAGAACCTTTGTAGGTTGAAAGACAAGAATGGAATATCAATGAACGAGAATTACTTCGAAACCACTCCGGTTTAAACGAAATAGAGAAGGAATGAGAGCGAAAAGAATTCAGCCAACACTCCGGTTGAAACGAGACGTATAAGGAACGATAAAGATCAATTACGACAACACTCCGGTTAAAACAAGATAGAGAAGGAATAAGAGTGATATAATTTGGGCAGCACTCCGACTGTAAATGGAAGGAATTGAACATGATCTTGACAAGATCAGAGGATACTCGATGAAATTAACAACATGTTGCCTCCGGAACTAATGAAAGAATGGCACAAGGGCTAAGAAAGATTTCAGGCCGCACTCCGGTTGAGGAAGGAGACAAAACTTGATAAGATGAGAGAACTCGAATGAAAACACGACACTCCGGCTAAATGGATAAGAAAGGAAAAATTACATGATCTTGACAAAACAAGATGATTGGTCGAAGAGAGCAACATCAGAATGCCTCCGGGACGGACGAATAGAAGATAGATCGTCGGAATAAGATAACGGAGAAGAAAACGACAACTTCTGCCACAAATGAGCTTGGAAAACACCCTTCCAAGAAGGTTATAACGGAGTAGTTGGAAAATCAACAACGAAAACAATAAGCTTGTAGTGGGCTTATGTAAACATCTCAACATTATGAGGTGACAAACGGCCACTAAGGGAAGCCATTGGTTTGAGTGAGAGCACCAAGGCGATGAAAAACTTCTTTCACCAAGAGGATAGGAGAAAACTTGGATCATTGATAAACACCACAAATAGCTACATTCCTTAGGGAAGGCTACAGGTGAAATATAACCCAATACAACTCCAACAAAAAAATTGATTGGACGAAAAGATCTCTTGAACGAAGAGAAAATGATGGATTTAATTATCTCATTCCTGACAACTTGTGAATCATGCAACATGAAGGAAATAATCAAGAATGACATAACACCACCTCAAAAGATAAGAGAGAAAGAATTGCACTTCGGAATGCAAGATGAAGAATGCTTGAACTCCTCAAAACAAACATGTGTTGAGCATCATGTTTATTTTAGAGTATAGCTTGGCGGATCATAACTTCAAGAGAAATCTTGAAGAACAATTGAAAAATGAAAGGAATCCTTGACGAACCACCATGTAGAGCCTCCATGAAGAACTCCGGTAATAAAAGAATGATCAAACGAATTGGAAAGTTGAAAAGAACTCCGGAGAAGCCTTGCAATGATTAGATGAAGCTTTGAAATGATATAATTGAAATAACTTGAAGCTCCGGAAAGAAAAGATGAACAACTTGGAACCGAGAATTTGATATCATGAACAAACTCCGAAAGAAGGAATAAATCACTTGGAGGAAACAAGAATAAGAATTACATTATGCTTAGCCTTCACCACTTTAGATTGATGACAAGCAATGGATTTGGCATACTACTTATTCTCGTAGAAAGGATTAACATAGATATTGCGCAAACTTGGGAAGGCCTTCATCGAACCACCGGTAGGATTGAAACAACGAATAAATTGATATGATAGCAAAGGAAGAGAAATCCTGAACGAACCACCGCGAGAATTTAAAATGAATGAAGAAAAGAGAACGAATCACCGTAAGAATTAAAGAGCGCGCGAAAATACTCAAGGGAATTTGATACACGAGAACGAAGAGATCACGAGCTGATTAGATGATACTTGAATGATGCACCGGTAAGATTTGGAGAACAAGAGCTGAATGTTGAAAACGAATAAATCTTCTGAAATAATGGCCTTCGGAGAAACAAACTGAAAAGACTCATGAAATGCTCCGGATGGGTATGAAAAGAATTCTCACAATCGAAAACAACTATGAGAGGATGGCATAAGCTAGAACTATGAATCTTCAAGAGAACGGATAAGATTTGGAGAAAAAACTCTTCTTGTTTCTTCAAATGTTGAGAATGATGATGAGAAACACCACCATGAATTTATGAGGCACTCCGGAACCATGAAGAATAGAAAGGTTGAATCAACAATGAAAAGAATTTGAAAGATCTTGGAGAAGAAATATGACTGATGATAACTCATTCTTACGTCGGACTTTGAAAAGAATTTTTTTAGAAGCTCCGGGGAAAAATTAGAAGAGTCAGGTAAGATCCTGGAAAAGACCTGTGGGTTAGGGCCCACTCAAAAGAAACACCGTTGAAATGATTACTTGAAAAGGAGATAGCACCGGTTGAACTAAATGGCTTGAATGAGGTAACAACCTCGAAATAGTTAGAATGGATCTTGAATGAAAACACGAATCTCCTGAGATATCTTCAACACTCCGGTACACATGGAAAGCGAGAGGTGAGTGATTAAGAGATACACCGGCATGAGAAAAACATTTGAAGAACATCTTCATGAGAACCACCGGGTAAGAACATTGATTGAAAAGAATGAAGGGACTTCACGTGAATAAAATGGATACTTGGTTAAGACATCTGAGTCCTTGAAGAAAGAGGGTGGGAGGGCGGGAAAACAAAGGCAACTTGGGGCAGATGAAACAAACAACGTTGAGAAAACTTATTATTGATCTTCCGAATGGGGAGAATGATGGGATCATCTCGAAGAGAAACGTTGGAAATAGAATTAAGATGGCACACTCGATGATCAAGAGGGATTAGTATCCACATAGGAATATGAGAACACCGCTTAGAATAAGGTATGGAATCAACATTTGTCATTGAAGCAACTCGAATACCACCAATAAAACAAAACAAGGGATTTTGCTTGCAGAATAAGCCGGAACAAACATATGATAGAGATTTCGTCCGAAGTTTTCATGGTGGGGCCCACACGGGCTCGATCGTATAGCACCATCATGTACAAGGCAGTGCACATGACATACGAAGCGTCCCCGAGTCGGCATAGCCAAGGACTCTTTAAGACACTACGAGACCACTGTAAAACCAACCGTGTACAGGCGGACCACTAGACGTCGAACCCCAATCTCATATCATGCGTCTGTCGGAAAGATATCCTAAGGCTACTTGAATTCCCACTTATAAACTCCCGAAACTTTCTGGTTATGCAATCAGGTGTTGGGGATATAGGGGACACAAAATATATCACCCAAACTAACAATACCTAGATCCAGCTGTATCCATCCGTCAACACATAACCAAGAAAACTCCGGAAATCATTTACCTCAACCTTCGAAAAACATCCGTTATACGAGTTATGGCAATACTCCCGAACTCCCGCCCCAGTACTGGGTGGCGTCGAGGTGATCTCACCAACAACTGCATAAAAGATATTTCGATGTCGGCGAAACTCAGGTATTCCAGAACTGCAACGATAAAATTGTGACGACAACACCTCGGAGCTCAACTCTCCGGGACACTGCCACAACCCCTAAATGTCAGGAGGCACCAAGAACAATGTTCTCATCACAAAACCATCAGAACGATTCTAAGATACCCGCGTGATCATAAAAAAAATATTTTAGTGAAATTTGAGGAGAGAAAAGTCAAAACTTCTACGTCAGGAGACCTCACCAGAGCGACGAAGGGACTTAGGAGTAAAAAGAATCCTACTCTCCGATATATACAATCCTAAGACTCAAAACATTCTTGTTCTAGACTCAACAATGCCAGCGATTCGATCAAGCAGGGGGCTCCTAAGTCGGGGATGGCTCTGATTACCAACTTATAACGCCCACGATGCGGCTATATCTCCCACGTGTTGAGGCACGACTTAGAGGCATAACCGCATTGTGGTATAGTCGCAAGAAGGGTCATCTTCACACAATCCCATGTAATGAATAAGAATGGGATAAAGAGTTGGCTTACAATCGCCACTTCACACAATACATAAATGAATTCATACATCATTCAAGATACACACATAGGTCCGACTACGGAACCAAAATAAAAGAAGACAATCCAACTGCTAGATCCCTGATCGTCCCAACTGGGCTCCACTAAGCATATATGGTGGCTAACATACGCAAAGGAGAGCGAGAAGAGAAGCAACGGAATGGTCGTGAACTAGCCATGATCAAGAAGTGATCCTGAACTCCTACTTACGTCAAACATAACCCAGAAACCGTGTTCACTTCCCGGAGTCCGCCGACAAGAGACCATCACGGCTACACACGCGGTTGATGCGTTATAATTAAGGTCAAGTGTCAAGTTCTCTACAACCGGACATTAACAAATTCCCATCTGCCACATAACCGCGGGCACGGCTCTCGAAAGTTTATACCCTGCAGAGGTGTCCCAACTTAGCCCATTATAAGCTCTCACAGTCAACGAAGGATATTCCTTCTCCCAGGAAGACCCGATCAGTCTCGGAATCTCGGTTACAAGACATTTCGACAATGGTAAAACAAGACCAGCAAAGCCGCCCGAATGTGCCGACAAATCCCGATAGGAGCTGCACATATCTCGTTCTCAGGGCACACCGGATTGTCCAAGCTTCCGGTAGGCCAGCCCAGAGTTGCCCCTGGTGGCCACCGGCGACTGACGGGTTGGACCAACACTCAGAGGAGCACTGGCCCGGGGGTTTAAAATAAAGATGACCCTTGAGTCTGCAGAACCCAATGGAAAAAGGCTTAGGTAGGCAAATGGTAAAACCAAGGTTGGGCCTTGCTGGAGGAGTTTAATTCAAAGCGAACTGTCAAGGGGGTCCCATAAATCACCCAACCGCGTAAGGAACGCAAAACCAAGGAACATAACACCGGTATGACGGAAACTAGGGCGGCAAGAGTGGAACAAAACACCAGGCATAAGGCCGAGCCTTCCACCCTTTACCAAGTATATAGATGCGTTAAATAAGATAAGAGATATTGTGATATCCCAACATAAACATGTTCCAACATGGAGCAATCTTCGTCTTCACCTGCTACTAACAATGCTATTAGAGGGGCTGAGCAAAAGCGGTAACATAGCCAAACAACGGTTTGCTAGGAAGGGTGACAAAGGTTAGAGGTTCATGGCAATTTGGGAGGCTTGATAAGTAAGTGGTAGGTAGCGCGGCATAGCAATAGAGCGAACAACTAGCAAGCAAAGATAGAAGTGATTTCGAGGGTATGGTCATCTTGCCTGAGATCCCGAAAGGAAGAAGAACGAGTCCATGAAGAAGACAAACGGATGTAGTCGAACAAATCCTCACAACTCCGGAATGAACCAAAGCTAACGGGAGAAGCAAACCGGAAAGAAACAAACACCATAGTAAACAACCACCACATACACATGGCATGATGCACAAACAAGTATGATGCATGTCCGGTTTAAATGAGGCATGGCATGGGAAAATGCAACAAACAAATCTACAAATTAAATGGAGCTCAATATGCAACTCGTTGCATATTGACGAAACACCACATCAATTATTTAGTTCTCTCTCGTTTATGTACCCAACAATATTAAATTTTATTAACCATGGCAAGAAGTGAAGCATATGGAAACTACCTATTTTAGACAATTTAAATGAGGCCGGAAATAACAAACGACAATTCCGGAATATCCCCATATGCATATTTTGGAATTGGTACTGTTCTGCCAATTACATAATTTTATAGTTGTTAAACAGTAAAATGAAGTGAACCATGTTAAACTAGGCATTTTTCTACCCCATTTACATATATAATTTATTAAAATCCGAGCTACGGTTATTTAGTTATGGAATAAATCTTTCTAACATAGCATTTATGCAATTTAAACAACCATCATTTTAAACAATTTTAAACATGGATGAGAGTGGCATATTATTAAACTACAAAAATTTCTGAGCATTTTACATGTTAAAATCATTTTAATCCGATGCACCATTTGTGAGTTATTATATGCATGAAGTACAGGGGGTTTTCTGTAAAACTGTAATTCTCTGGATAATAGAGAAATTCGCAGATCCTGAAAAAAACATCACATGGGCCGAATGTGAATAGGAAGCCCAACAGAGGAAAAAAACAAGAAGAGGGGCGCTGCGGTGTGGCCTCACCCAGTAGGCCTTGGCCCGTTCGGTGGAGGAGGTAGCAGGCCGGTTGAGGAGCTGGAGCAGGCTGGGCCTTGGCCAGCGAGGCAGAGATGCGCTGATGAGGCTCGTGCGGTCAACGGGGCGAGCGGCTGCATCCAGTCGAGCGAAGCAGAGGAAGCATCGGCGCTGAGAGCAGGTCGACGCCGCGGGGCGTCCGGCAGCGGCGGCGCTTGGTGACAGGAGGCGGGCTTGGCAGGGGCGCGGAGGCTGCTCAATCCGGCGAGGACGGGCGAAGGGGCGCCGGCTCTGGGCGACGGCAGGAGGCAGGGGCTTGGCGCTGGCTCTCTGCTCCTCCCGCAGCGAGACGAAGCAGGGGCGGAACACGGCGGGACCGCAGCGGCGGATGCGGCGGCTCGACGCAGGGGACTTGGCGCGGCGGCGCAGGGACGCTGGGCGTTCCTGGCTTCGGTCGAAGATGGGGCACCGGATCGGGGAGAGCACCTACTGAAGATGGCGGCAGCGATCGGTCAGGGGCGTCAGGCAGAGAGAGTGGGGGAGAGGGAAGGGAAGGAGGCGCGGCACGGGCCTGCAAGAGGTGGCCGCCAGTGGAGCTGCTGCTCACCTAGGCGACGACGAGGAGAAGGCTGCCGGAGGCGTGGGTTGGAGTAGAGGAGGAAGGGGCAGCGCTCGAAGGAGGTCAGCGGAGGAAGGGCATCTCAGGCGCGCTCGGGGTCACTGACAACGGCGCCATGGGGCTCGGCTGCGTCTCTTTGGTGGCGCGATCCAGCGATGGCGACTGGAGCAGAGGACTTGAGGCCGCGGCGGGGTCGAGCTGCTTGACGGCGGGGCCATGGCGTCCTGTGGAGGCAACAGAGAGATGAGCGGGGAAACGAGAAAAGATAGAGGAAGGGAAGGAAAAACAGGGAGGAAGGGCGCGGACGGGGACTGCCTGGGCGCGGAGGACGAAGGATGCGGGCGCAGGTGGAGGCGCACGGGAGGAGGAGCTCTGGTTGGTTGGATCGATGGATTGGGGGGATGAGGAGATCCCGAGGTGGGAGACGACAAGGTGGAGTGTGGCGGCGGCTAGGAGGATGGATGGGACATCTCCCTAGAAGTTAGGGTTTGTCCATATATAGATTAGGGGACTTTATATAGGGAAAGAAAGGGGTATTTTGGATCATCTGATTAAAATCGGACGGCTGAGAAAATATAGTTTAGGAAGTCCAATGAAGAAAACGGTGATGTTTTGTAGATGTTTGGGGATGATCCGAATCCAACGGTAACAACAAACCGGGTCGGGTACGGGACAACTTTCGGACGCGCGGGAGGGGATCGCGGGCTGACGAGAGAGGTTAGTTGGTTTTACAAGAGGGAACCGAAAACATAGTTGGTCTCGGAACGGTCAACGAAAGCAAGGGGGGAACGCGGCAACTACGATCGGATGCATGTTTTTAAAAACAAAGACGACAACGAGTGCCGATGCAATGCGAATGATGCGATAATGAATGCAACAAACCAACGAAACACATGACAACAACGAAAAACATGGAAGCCGTCTGGAGCGTCGGTCTCGGGGCGTTACAGACTCCCCCCCTTTTCCATGTTGGACTAGGAGAGAAAGGGGGAAAGGTGGAGGGGAGGAAGGAAGGGGGGGCGCCACCCCCCTCTCCTTGTCCTATTCGGACTGGGGGGGAGGGGCGCGCGGCCCTGCCCTGGCCTCCTCTCCTCTCTTCCACCTAGGCCCACTACGGTCCATTAAGTTACCGGGGGGTTCCGGTAACCTCCCGGTACTCCGGAAAAATCCCGATTTCACCCGGAACACTTCCGATGTCCAAACATAGGCTTCCAATATATCAATCTTTATGTCTCGACCAGTTCGAGACTCCTCGTCATGTCCGTGATCACATCCGGGACTCCGAACAACCTTCGGTACATCAAAACGTATAAACTCATAATATAACTGTCATCGTAACGTTAAGCGTGCGGACCCTACGGGTTCGAGAACTATGTAGACATGACCGAGACACCTCTCCGGTCAATAACCAATAGCGGAACCTGGATGCTCATATTGGTTCCCACATATTCTACGAAGATCTTTATCGGTCAGACCGCATAACAACATACGTTGTTCCCTTTGTCATCGGTATGTTACTTGCCCGAGATTCGATCGTCGGTATCTTGATACCTAGTTCTATCACGTTACCGGCAAGTCTCTTTACTCGTTCCGTAATACATCATCCCGCAACTAACTCATTAGTCACAATGCTTGCAAGGCTTATAGCGATGTGTATTACTGAGTGGGCCCAGAGATACCTCTCCGACAAGCGGAGTGACAAATCCTAATCTCAAAATACGCCAACCCAACAAGTACCTTTGGAGACACCTGTAGAGCACCTTTATAATCACCCAGTTACGTTGTGACGTTTGGTAGCACACAAAGTGTTCCTCCGGTAAACGGGAGTTGCATAATCTCATAGTCATAGGAACATGTATAAGTCATGAAGAAAGCAATAGCAACATACTAAACGATCGAGTGCTTAGCTAACGGAATGGGTCAAGTCAATCACATCATTCTCCTAATGATGTGATCCCGTTAATCAAATAACAACTCATGTCTATGGCTAGGAAACATAACCATCTTTGATCAACGAGCTAGTCAAGTAGAGGCATACTAGTGACACTCTGTTTGTCTATGTATTCACACATGTATTATGTTTCCGGTTAATACAATTCTAGCATGAATAATAAACATTTATCATGATATAAGGAAATAAATAATAACTTTATTATTGCCTCTAGGGCATATTTCCTTCATTTACCAGCGCTGCGTGGAGCCAGAGCAAGGCCAAACAATCCTCAAAGATATCCACCAAGGCAAGTGTGGCCACCACGCGACTTCAAGAGCACTCGTGGCCAAAGCTTTCCGCCATGGGTTTTTCTGGCCGACTGCTCTAGAAGACGCCAAAGACTTGGTCCAGAAATGCAAAGGGTGCCAGAAGTTCCACTCCAAGCCACATCAGCCGGCTTCTGCACTCAAGACCATCCCCATTGCCTGGCCCTTTGCTGTCTGGGGGCTGGACATGTTGGGACCATTCAAGACAGCACGCGGCGGCATGACTCATATGCTTGTCACGGTGGACAAGTTCACCAAGTGGATAGAAGCAAAGCCAATTAAGAAGTTGAATGGTCCGACTGTTGTGACTTTCATCTCCGACATCACCATCCGGTATGGCATACCACACAACATCATCACCGACAACGGAACAAACTTTGCCAAAGGCGTCATGGCCCATTTCTGCGCGACGCAGGGCATCCGACTAGACTTAGCGTCCGTTGCCCATCCGCAGTCAAACGGCCAAGTCGAGCGAGCAAACGGCCTCATTTTGTCCGGCATCAAGCCCCGACTGGTCGAACCTCTAGAGCGTTCGGCCGACTGCTGGCTCGACGAGCTGCCGGCCGTCCTCTGGAGTCTGCGCACAACTCCGAACAAGTCAACCGGCTTCACGCCTTTCTTCCTCGTCTACGGTGCTGAAGCCGTCATCCCGGCGGACATAGAATTCGACACCCCTCGAGTCACCATGTACACCGAAGAGGAGGCAAAAGAAGCACGAGAAGACAGCGTCGATCTGCTGGAAGAGGGCCGGCTATTGGCACTCAGCCGGTCCACCATCTACCAACAGAGTCTACGCCGATACTACAACCGGAAGGTCAAGCCAAGATCCTTCCAAGAGGGAGACCTTGTGCTCCGGCTGATCCAGCGAACAGCCATCCAGCACATGCTGTTGGCACCTTGGGAAGGCCCCTTCATCATCAGCAAGGTGTTGGGCAATGACTCCTACTACCTGATCGATGCTCAGAAGCCTAAGTACTTACCCTCAGCAGCCGGCCGGCCGGCTTCTACTTAAATTGCTAAAGGCTCTAAGCGGCTAAGTACTTACCCTCCCAAAGCAGCCAAGTACTTGACCCAGCCGCAGTCCGCAGAGCGGCTGTTTGGCTGGCAAGACAACAGCTCAGGGAGGGCAGCAAAGGAAAAAAGCCAAGGAGCAGAAAGCAAGGAAAGATAGAACTCGGCTAGCATATTTACATATCAAAAGGCCCTTGGCCAACATTCAACAGAAGTTTGAAATACACCCCGTGGGTGGAATTGTGCGAAGTTAACAAAGTTTGTCGAGACTGATAAGCAGGTAAAAACAAAAGATAAATTGGCAGCCTAGGGAGCAGCAAACGGGTTCGGCCGAACGGTGGAGTCGGTGGTGCCGGTTGGTGGAGCGCCCGGCTGGTCAGTCTTCGCTTGGTCGCCTTCAGCAGCAGTCGGCTCGCTCGGGCGTGGCTCGTTGCTGGAGGCGCGGTCGAGCTGAGGCTGGCCGTCCGCTTCAGCCTCTAGCGCTTCCTCTTCACCTTCCTCGTCCTCCTCGTCTTCTCCCTCGTCGCTGGAGTCGATCACATCGGTCGAGTCCTCGCCATCCTCCGGGTTCAGCCCGAACCACTCTGGTGGGGCCTCGGCACCATTCTCAGCCAGCTCCGGGACGAAGATGCTGGTGTTGGTGTACTCGGCGATCGCCACCGCCCGCTTGATGAGATCACGCTCCAGTGCCACCAGCTCCTCCTGGGCCTCCTGTCGAAACGTGTTCAACTGGGCTAGATTTAGCCCAGGGTACCACGCCTTGACGAACTCCAAGGCCCAGCATGCTCCAGCCCGGGCCGAGGAGCCCTTCCAAGCCTCAAGACGGCTGGCCGCCACCTCCAGCCAGTCGGCAGTATGACTGGGAGTACCCGGAGCCGGCATGTCTGGCCACAGGGTGGAGATCTCCCGGGCGCCGACGCGCTGAAGATGGCGCAGCATCCGGTGAGCCGGCCGAAGACTGGCGTGGATGGTGAGAAGCTGTTCACTAAGGGTCCGGGGGGCGTTGGCAGCAATCTGCGCACCTTCCGCCCTCCGCTCTTCGCGATCAGCCTCGTTGGCCTGATTGGCGGCGTCAGAGTGACCAGGGAAGAAGTTTGCTCAAACAAAAAGCAAAAGAGCCAAAGTTAGATACAAGAAGCTGGTTCGATCAAGCAGCCGGCAGCTCGAAGAAAGAAAAAAGAGGGAAGCTTACCGTCAACCATGTCTTCAATTTTGCCGAAGCCGGCAGTCAGCAAAGCCTCCTTATCGGTCCAGGCGGAGCGTTCGGTCTCGAACTCAGCAAGGAGAGCGGCCTCCTTTTCCTCCGCCTCCTTCTGGGCCTTCTTGAGAAGCTCCGCCAGTTGCGTGCTCAGCCGGTCACGCTCCTTGGCCAGCTTGTTGTAGTCTGCTTCCTTGGCACACAACACGGTGTTGGCTTCGCCCAGCTGCTGCTGCAGGGAAGCGTTGGCCTCTGCAAGAAGGGAGAAAGAAAAAGGCGTCAGCAGCCAATAGAGAAGAAGAATAGTTGCCGGGGAGATCCGGCCCGACTGCTCAGCAGTCGGCCCGAATCTCGGGGACTACAGCCCGCGGGTGCGCCAGCGCGCCCCAGCAGAGAAAGAAGTTACCAATATCAACAAAGAAGAAGAACAGTTGCCGGGGAGATCCGGCTCGATTGCTCAGCAGTCGGCCCGAATCTCGGGGACAACAGCCCGCGGGTGCGCCAGCGCGCCCCCGCAGAGAAAGAAAACAAGGACTTACTCGGGCTTTCTGACAAGTCAACAGCCCGTCGGTCCAGCTCTCGGACGTTAGAGTTTAAGGCGACTGCACGGAGGTTGTAATAGTCCTATAATGAAGATAGCAGATGAAGTTAGTACTCGGAGCTCGCCAATTAAAGTTCCGAGCTGCCTGCTCAGCAGCCGGCCCGAAACTCAGGGACTACACCCAGTGGGTGCGCTGGCGCGCCCCCACAGAGAAGTATAAGAAATACAAGAATCAAAGATGAAGAAGCATACCCGGATGGCTGCTCGCGACTCTAGGAACGCCTGGTTGCACCGCTTCAGGGCGTTGGCTTCGGCCCGAAGTTTGCCTTGGACGTCCAGGATCGCCTGGTTCAAAGGGCCCGTCCCGCCTCCCTGCACCCAATCAGCGGGCACGACGCTGGTCGCCCCGGCGTCCGGGATCGAAGATCTCGCAGCACCGGCTTCCAGCAGGCATGGTGCCGAAGCCACCTTTGCAAACCGGCGGCGCGATGGTGTGTGGACCTCGGGAGTCAGGCCCATCACCATCTCGCCTTCGGCTGGTGGCACTGGCGGGTCAGCCGGCTGCTTGTCCCGCGCTCCCTCAGACGATGGTGGTGGAGGCACGACTACGTCCGGCAGGACGACGTCGCCGCCTTCCCTCTCCATGATCAGGTGCTCATCGCCGGCACCCCCAGTCGGCGCCACAAACTCTGGCGGTGGCGGCGCAGAGTTTAGAGGGACGACGAATAGCGGCTCCTGGCGGCGCGCGGCTTCTTCACGCCGTTTCTTCACCGCGGTGTCAGTCTCGGCCTCCGCCAGTTTCTTTAGCGCAGCGACCTCCGCCTTCTCCAGACGGGCGGCTTCCTGCTCCTCGCGCGCCTCCCGCGTGTTTCGCTCCTGTGCCTCCCGGAGGTCGGCGGCCCGATCGATTCGCCGGGTGGTGGTGGAGGTCTTCGCCGACCCAATGACGGAGGTGGCGGCCGACTTCTCAAGAGAGAGCGGGGCCCTAAGTCAAGAAAAGTAAAGCGAAGAAACTCAGACAGAATCAGCAAGGAAGAAAAGCACAAGAAAAGATACTTACGCCGACACCATGGGAGGCACCTTCGGGAGCTTCTGAAATTTAGTCGCCTTCGCGGCAGCCTCCTTCCGTCTGGTCGCAGCGGTCGGATTCTTGGCCTTCTTCGACGCGCTGCCGAACAAGGCGGCGCCCTGTTTGCACTTTCGCGTGCCGCCTCGGGCAGTCGGCTCGGCGGAGGGGCCCGGGTCCGCCTTGCCGGCACCTCGGGAAAGGCGCGGCTCGTCCTCCTCCTCCTCGAAGTCGTCCGGCCACGTCTCGACGCCGCCCCCTTCCTCGGAGCCGCCGGCTCCATAGACGCCGCATGTGGCGTCGTCTTCCAAGCCGGCCATCCCCAAGTCGGGGTCGTTCACGTCGCTCATAGCTCGGTCCGGTTCGTAGGGGCCACCCGCCCCACAACGGCGGTCGTCGCCTCAGACATATAGATCTGTTTCAAAAAGCAAGAGGCCAACTATTCGATACAACAAGATAGGATCAAGATGAAGTTCTGAAGGGAGAAAAGATTGAAGAACTTACGGCAGGCGGCGGGTCCGTGCGGGAGTACGGCTGCTTGCCGAACTACCAGGACCCCTCCAGCTTGAGGTCGGAGATCTCGTTCACCAAGTTCGCCACTTCAGCAGCCGACATCTCCTTGGTGCTCAGCTGGCACGGGTCGTGGTGCCCGCTCATCCGGCTGATCATGTGAGGCCAGCCCTGGAGCGGGAGAACCCGGCGCGCGACGAAGGCGACCGGCAAGTCGGACGCCTTGAGGCCTTCGGCTTCGGTCAGCACCCGGAGTCGGTTGATGGCGACGGCGCTGTCTGCTGACACCGGCTTCGGCTTGTAGCCCCAGTTGGCCCGAGGCTCAGCCGGTGGGCCGGCTTCATAGGCCGGCAGGTTGATGAAGTCGACGGCCAGGTTGACATTCTCCACATAGAAGTAAGATTGCTGCCACATCTTGATCGACTGTGGCAGCTTGATTGGGGGGAAGGTGTTCCGTGGAGACGGACGTCGCACCGCGACGAAGGCGCCGCACTGGGATACCACCTCCCGGACAGAGGTGCCCAGCTTGGTATAGAAGAACGCTCCCCACAACTCGATGGTGGGGAGGATGCCGAGGTAGCCTTCACACATCGTGACGAAGGCGGACAGAAGCATCACAGTGTTGGGCGTGATGTGATGCGGTTGGAGATGGTAGAACTCAAGGAACGAGTGGAGAAAGCCGCTCGCCGGTAGGCCGAAGCCACGAATGAAGTGCGAGCGGAAGACGACCCGCTCGCTCTACCCAGCGCCGGCGAAATCTCCCCCGCAGGAGGCACGCGCGCCTTCATGAAGCCCACGCCGGGAAGGCGCCGTGTGTCGCGAAGAAAGGCAGTGTGGTCCTCGTTGACGTTTGACCCGTCCCAGTCTCCTGCCCGCTCGCGCGCCATGGAGAGCTCGATGAGGAAAATGGCGCGGCGGGTGCCGGATGTGGGGTTCCGGCAAAACCCTTAAGGTTCGAACTCTGGGGTACGCGCGAATTTCTTTCCCTCCTACAGATCTACGCCCTAGCTCACTAGATCTTGCGGACGAACTCGATGAACTCGCAACACGGAAAGACACGAGATTTATACTGGTTCAGGCCACCATTGTGGTGTAATACCCTACTCCAGTGTGTGGTGGTGGATTGCCTCTTGGGCTGATGAAGAACAGTACAAGGGGAAGAACAGCCTCCTGAGGTTGAGGTGTTCTTGTGCTCTGTGGACTTGTGGATGAGAACTCGATCCGTCCCCCATACTGTGGTGGCTAGCTCTACTTATATAGGCCCTGGTCCTCTCCCCAAATATTGAGCGGGAAGGGAGCCAACAACGGCGGGCGAATTTGAAAGGGGGCAGCTAGTATAAGCTATCCTGACAAAAGTGGTCTTCGCCTGCAAAAGGCTCTGGTGGTGACGCTGTATTGGACCCTACGGTGACCTCTGTCTTGCCGTCCTGCTAGCCTTGGTCTTGTTGCACCGATACGGAAACCTTTGCCTGATGCCTCGATACTCCGCGCCTGCGCTTGCTTCCCTAGCACCAAAGAGGAAACAAGGATGCTGCACGCGCTGGCGCCCGCCTGGTGCTGATCGTCATGGCTCACGTCACGATAGCCTCGTGAGGTTTGCTCCGCCTTGATATCTCCGCTCCTCGCGAGGCAGCCTGGTGAGGCTGCTCCCGAGGAGGTCTTGCGCCGCCCGCCTCGTGAGGCTTGGCCCATCGCGAGGGCCTTGAATGCTTTGTTGATGAAGATGGGCCGTACAGGCCCGCTCGCAGAGCCACGCTGTGGGCCCGCAGGCAGGCAAGTCTGGGGACCCCCGTTCCCAGAACGCCGACAGTAGCCCCCGGGCCCAAGGTGCGCTCGAGCTTGGCTTCGCGGCGAAGCCAAGGGTCAAGTACAGAGTGCCGCGGGCCCCCAAAGCCTGCAGCCTCGGTCGACGCATGGCGGTTGATTGGACGTGGGCGTCTCCACTTCCCACGCTGCCTCGGCAACTGCACGACTTGACAAGTCCCTGCGACATGCAAGGAAAACCATCATTACATGTGGTCATGGGAGGCGTCGGTTGGCCTCCTCTTGCTATAAATGTGGAAGGGGGCGGAACCCCGTCGCCCATCTCTTCCTTGCTTCACTCGCTTCTTCCTCCCTGCTCCTCTGCTTGCAACAATGGCGCCCATCCGAAGGTTCTCCGCTGGAGAGAAAGGAAAGGCTCCCCGCGATGATCCCGGGCCACTCCCGCCGAAGAAGAGGTCGGTCCATCATCGCGACGAGGCGGCGATGCAGGTGGTGACGAGGCCTTGGTGCGAGCGTGTCAGGACCCCGATTCCAAGTCACATCGATCTAGCCGGTAACACCTCATATCACTTTGTGGCCTCACGCACGGTATTCCCACGGGTGTCGCCTTACCATGGCCCGGGACCGTTTGCGCCTTTTGGCTCACGTATATGATAGTGTCGCTAGCATCCATATGACAGAGAACCCGGGCCGACATGACTAGTCGTGAACCCAAAGTGGCACTAACTTACGGGGACACGCATACATGAATCAACATCGAGCATGTCGGTCAGCAGCGTGCGAATCCGGGCTGTAGCACTGGGCTAACAGGACTCCGGGAACCGGGCTGTAGCAGGCTAGGCAGGACTCCGGATGTCACCGCGTGACATTTCCCCGAAGGGACAGACACAGGAACGAAGTGAATCACATGCCGGCCAGTCAAGTGTTCCGGAGCAGTAGTGCTGGGCTAGCAGGACTCCGGTGAACCGGGCTGTAGCGGACTACTATGGCTCATGGAAGCACAAGACTACATTTCCCCATAAGAGAGGCTACCAAGGATAAACAACTAGGTTGTCGGATCCCACACATACCAAGCATTTCAATCATACACACAATATGCTCGATATGTGCAAATACAACATGGCATCACAACAAGACTCTACGACTCAGAGTATTTATTCATTAGGCTCCGAAGAGCCAGATATTACAAACATGGGTCTCATGACCCAACATTCAGAGCATACAAGTCAAAGCACATGCGGAAGCTTAACATGTCTGAGTACAGACATCTACAAATGAAAAAGGCTGAGAAGCCTGACTATCTACCAGATCCTGCCGAGGGCACAAGATCGTAGCTGAGGTATCAAGCTAAACGTCGAAGTCCACACGGAACTACTAGCGAGACTGACGTCTCTCTGCAAAACATAAAATAGGCAAACGTGAGTACAAATGTACCCAGCAAGACTTACATCAGAACTATCTACATATGCATCGGTATCAACAAAGGGGGTGGTGGAGTTTAACTGCAGCAAGCCAGCTTTGACTCGGTGGCTATCCTGAACTACGACTGCAAGTAACTCTTTTGAGGTGGCGCACACGAGTCCACATATTCACCATATCAATACACCACTATGGATCCGCTCCCGTCTCCCTACGAGAACGCCATCCATAGCACTCACGCTTATCTTGCGCATTTTAGAGTATCCACTTTCACTTGTCTATGAACTGTACAGGCAACCCAGAAGTCCTTTACCGCGGACACGGCTATTCGAATAGATCATATTAACCCTGCAGGGGTGTACTTCGTCACACACGCTCTCGCCACTTACCACCATGTACACGTCGTGTACCTCGGCAACCTTCAAGCGGAAGCCTGGCGAGGGAGTCGGCCACGACCTGACTAACCACACAAGTCTCTAGTCCAGGTTTATCGCCTATTCGGGTTCCATCCGCAAGGAGATCCGGCCGGGGTGTCGCTCACGGCCCCAAACGATGTGTGCAGGGTTCCCGAGCCCACCATCCGGGTGCCACTCGGTACACCAGGCCACGTGTGCCTAGTCTGTCCCAAGCCCACCTGTACCGGGTGCCACTTGGTAGACTACTAACACTACCTACAAACACCAGAAACTAGTTGCAACTCCTGGACAGAGATCAAGTTGATTAATAAGTCGAGAGGGGCACTTAAGCCGGATCCCAATGTGTGGTAGTAACTGTTCATGGATCACAAACACAGAACTCAGTTCCTGAGGACGGTTTCAATGAGACAACCCACCATGTACTCCTACATGGCCTCTCACCGCTACCTTTACCAAATCGTGTTCACACACTTAGCTCTCACACAGTAGGACATGTTCACAACTTTCCAATTCATCCCGATGAATCAGACCTGACACAACTCTAAGCAATAGCAGGCATGACAAACAAGCATGAATGAGTAGGCACATCAGGGCTCAAACAACTCCTACTCATGCTAGTGGGTTTCATCTATTTACTGTGGCAATGACAGGTCATGCAGAGGAAAGGGGTTCAACTACCGCAGCAAGTAACAGATGAATCGTTGTTGTCCTAATGCAGTAAAAGAGAGCAGGAGCGAGAGAGTGGGATTGTATCGGAATGAGCAAGGGGGTTTTGCTTGCCTGGCACTTCTGAAGATAGCATTGAGTCTTCATTAGTGTCAACGATCACAACGTCGGAACAACGTCTACCGAGGGGAACAAATACCGGCAACAGAGAAGGAAAACACAATCAATGCAATGCACAATATGATGCATGATCATGACATGTCAATATGATGTGTTTTAAGCTAATGCAACTAGCAACATGTTAAATGGAGTTGGTTTGAACCCTAGGTTCAAATTCAAACTCCATATGTGAGGGTTTAAATGCCATTTATATGATTTGGCCTAAACAGCAGCCATAAGTTGTTCTAACATGCATGAAAATGGTACAGCTGGATGGATTGGATTTTTCTGATCATTTTTCATATATAACTTGTTTCATTTGGAGTTATGGTTGAATTACAATGAATTTTAGAAGTTTATAGCATTTTCTGGAATTTCCTATATAAGAATAAGTCCAGAAAATCTATTACTGTGTCAGCATTGCGTCATGCTGACCTCAGCAGGTCAACAGGCACCGTCCAGGTGAAACCTGACCAGTGGGTCCCACTGGTCAGTGTCACGGTGCTAGTTAGGGTCACTGACATGTGGACCCAGTCAATGGCCACGTCAGCATGGTCAACGCTGACGCGTGGGGCCACTGTGATTAGTTAAAACTAAATAGAAACTAATCTAAGTTTAATTAGTCAGTGGGACCCTGCTGTCAGTGTCACTAGGTGTTGACTAAGTGCGTCATTAGCCCTAACTAATCTGCCACGTCACCCTCGCCGGAGTTACGCCGGCGGCGACCAAAACGCGGTGGAGGCGCACTGGAGTGACTCGGGTTTTGCCTACAGGCCACCGTTTGATGCGTGGAAGGGCGTGTTTGAAAGAGGGAAGCGAGGCGCATCTGTGGGTGGCCGTGGTTCGAGTGGGGGTGGACGGAGTCAACGGCGGCGAGCTCTTTTGCGGCCGCCGGAGTTCGGGCGTGCACCGAACCGGGGCTACGGAGTACGGCGTGGAGATCTGGTGGGTGTGCTCGGACCCTGGGAGTGCTCTGAGTGCAGCGGTGGGCTCGGACGCGTGCTTGCACGGCAGTAGTCGCGGTGGCGACATGACCGGCGGCGAGGAGCTATCGGCTCCGATGGCCACGGTGGCTAGATGGCGCGGACGAGCACGGGGAGAGAGGGGAAAGAGGCAGGGGCTCACGGCGAATCCAGTAGAGCTAACGGCGAGGCCGGGGAGGGACTGGAGCTCGCGAATCCCCGAAGAGTTCGCCGGCGGCCAGAGGTTGAAGACGATGTCGGGGACGACGCTGCAGGGCTTCCGGCAGGGCGCGGCTCGATGGAGATGAAGAGGGGGTCGAGGCGGAGCCTCTGGGCCGGTCAGAGGAGCGAGGGGGAGGCGATGGCTTCAGCTATGGCGAACGGCAGCATCGGCTGCGCTCGGTGAGGTGGGGATCAACGAGGGAGAGAGCAGGGGGAGAGTGAAAGGGTTCGAGCGGTTCGGGACAACGCTGGGGCGTTCACCCACGCGTCCAGAGGCTCGGCGGCAAGTGGGAGGAGGCCTGGGGCCTCGCGCGCGCGTGCGCTGTCCCGCTTCTGCCTACTGGCAGAGGTTAGGGATGACTGGCACTAGGCCAGTGGGCTGGGCTGTCCACTGGGCCGGCCAGGTCAGTTCTCTCTCTCTAACAATAATTTGTTCTGCTTTTCTATTTTTGTTATTTTGTTTTGATTTAGTTTATAGCCCAAATCATTTTAATAAATCCTGAAAATAATTGTGGACATTAAACGAATTATTACAGAGGCCCTTAACTATTTTCAGAATTGTTGGAGCATTAGAAAATATTAATAGTATTTAAATGCCCCAATTCAAATACAGTATGGATTAATTCAAAGACCATAAATGGCTTGGAAAAAGGTGCATGACCTCTGGTAGAGGTTTTAACCTTTTTCCATAAATAATGAACTTTTTTGAAGGGCATTTTGGGTTCATTGAAAATATTTTTATTTTGAACCTAGTTGAATTCATTTGGTGCTAGGGTTTAACAATCCCCAATTCAACTTTAAATGAAATTTAGACATGATGCAGCAACCAAGCTAGTCCAAGTGCATAGCAAGGCTAGGGACGTGACAACTCACCCCCACTAAACAAAAATCTCGTCCCGAGATTCAAGCGTAGGGTAAGATGAAAGGGGAACGCAAAGTAACATAATCTTCACGATCCAATTGTTCTTCTCGAAGATGTTGATTCATTGCATCATCTTGATCTTGACATCTTTTCTTTCGAGAGCTTCATCCAACTATGATGACGGAAGAGAGGGAAACTCTACAGGATTGATCTTCTCGAAGATCGAGCTATACAAGATCAACTCGCGGAATGAGATGTTGAAACATCTCGAGTTGAGACACAAAACACATCGAGAGGGATGGAAGACCAAACGATGAGATTTGATTTGGTGGGCAACAATCCCACGCTTAGGTAGGATGGTGCATGGTTTCAAAGTAGCGAGGAGATAGTTGCCATGATTCCATAACGGGGCACCTTAGGTAAGGTGGCTCATAGAAATATCCCTTAAGTGGCAAAAAGAATCACTTTTGATTCAGAGATCATTGAAACTCTTCATACCAGCCTAAGGCAATTTACAAATGATCGTTTGAAAGAATTCAAAAGAATGGCACACTCAATTTGGAAAGGAAACTACGGTTATAGAACAACTCAGCAAATGGAAGGCACATTCTAGTTGATACCAAGGATATAACCTAGTGACTGAGCATGCTTTCAAGAACTTGAGCATTTCCATATTCATCAAGGTTTTACCAACATCCGTGCCGAGGATCCTGGCAACACATCATACAACCATGATGAACGGTGATGGAGGATGCAGGTGCAAAGGAGGACATCACTTTCTCAGATTTTTCCTTAGCAATGCCAAAGAAGCAAATCTAGATGATTGACCGAGAGACATTTAGCACTCCGCTTCTAATGTTCTCCTTGATGCACTAGCATATCCCATTCATAGATATGGTTTGATATCTAGAACATCAAGTAAAAGGTCGGACTTCGGAAAATATAAAAATCCATAAGGAACAACTAGGGAGCAAATCCTACGAAATCCTTATGGGGAGGTGGCCAACTTCCTCAATCAAGTTACTACGATAATAGGTCTTCCGGCTGGGTGTGTTGGCACGACATCCACTTACCGGGTTACGAAGACCAATATTATAGCTATTGGGAGATGTGCCAACCATCATATCTGCGTGAGATTCAGATCTGGTTGGTAACAGGATATTTCAGACTGCATGTCCGGAAAAGGAAAGTTTGCAACACAAACCGACGAGATGGCGTTGCGAGATTCTCGGGAGATGAACTTTGGTAGCAAGCTCCAAAACATGAGCTGGTTCTGCTACAAACATGTGAACACGTTGACCCAGACAAGCATGCCCACATGGTAGTCTTACAATGAAACACTACCGAGTTCTGGTTGGGAACCATCAACGAGGATATCGAAGTTCTTTCATAAGTCCGGATTAGCTCTTATGAAGGAACTCCTTCTCCTTGAACAAGTCAGTTAGTGGCTTGGTGTGCTAGGGATACATATGGAATGGAGGTAGCTAATCTGTCAAACCACAGAACACTTCGCACGTGCGTGACTGACTTGCGATGATCCCAGGGGAGCAAAACAAACTTTCTCAAATTCACGGCGGCAACTTACATCAACTGCACGTGAATTAGAGGAAGTCACTCCTTCCATCCAAGCATAAGCTTTATGATCGGAACACAAGGCATTGCTTACAAAGTTTTCAACACTAGGTTGATGTTCAACATGAATCATGGGGGAGACAAAATGCTACTGATGGGCTCAACAGCAACTCATCGGAATTTCCATATCACTGGACTTCCACCATCATGTGAACACGGTGATAGCATTGGTCAGACCAAAAGATGTAATGGTGTATGCTCGAGGGATCAACCACGAGTAAGACAACATTACGAACATCGTTGGTTCTGATTTGAATTGACGATAGCCCATACTCAAATCAAAGATTGGACAAGACAATAGATCCAACAACTGATCACGGGGATAAATCGATGAAGATATCATCTTTCTTCAACACACACCCAAGGATATCCCTTTGGAATGAACTAAGTCAGATAAAGCTTTTATCTTCCAACTCTCCAAGTTATTGTTTAGCTTAACCAACTAGCTCAGGGGTATCCAACACGGATTCTTGGAGAAGGGGTGGTTTACAGGAAACCAACTTGATCATGAATTCAACATAGCGGTCAGGTGACAACCTGGTGATACTTCCGAGAAGATATTCGGAAAATCACGTACCACCGATATGTTGCTAAGTTCGAGAACAATCTTGCTTTTCAGGGCAAGACAATATGACCGAATAAGCAAGGACTAACACTATCCTAACTCATTGATCGAAAAGTGCACCGGAAATAAGGACTGGGTAGCACGATCAACCTTAGGATGTGATTCAGTAACCAACATGCTAAGGATGAAATTATTGCCCTTTAACTACCAAGCAACGGAGTTGCTAGGAGTATTGATTTCACACATCACAGTTCACTTGTCAGCATTCCGGTTACAACCAACACGGAGACCGAGAGATGAATAATGGTGGCGAGAAGTATCACTACATCAAGAATTCATGAGAGATTGTGCAATTCTCACGTCACTCTTGATATGAAAGAGGGTGACATTCCAAGGTAGAGCAGATCAAAGGCTGGATTGGCAATTTGATCTGCGGAATACAACTACTTTGACCCAGTCCTCGAAATGGACAAGGTACTGGAGTTTGTTTCTCCTAGTCATTCTGAAATAGAATGGCTTGACAGACCACAAGAGTAATAGGCATCGATGAACACGAGTGCACGACTACTCCTGACTATCAATTGATAGACGAGGGCCAGAAAATAACTGAAGAGGGACAACCCAAAGGAACATATGTTTTTTCTGAGTTGTGGATGCATGAATTAGTATGTCGAACAAATTCAACATATTTCTTCCGGATAACCCATGCAGAGGAGGAAGGACTGGCAGAATCACAATTTGGATGGAGAACTTGTCAAGAGCACTCTGGTTGTGATCTTTTGGTTAAAAGAACTTCTGCCATAATGGTTCATGGTATTGGAAGAATGAGATACCACGGACCTCGAGGACTATCGCAAAGGTTACTAATATCCTAAAGGTACGAGCAACACTATCAACACGAGGTAAGTAGAGTGAACCTTGGGTCAAGAACCCAAGAGTAGAATACCTAGTACTAAATAGAATCACGAGATGCTTTCGAGAATGGTGGCCAGAATCATCACACCGGGAACACAAAACATGGCTAGATTACTAGGTGACTCCCTAAAACACCTAGGGTCATAATAATAGCTCCAACATATATACCGAGGCAATAGAGTGCCTCAACGCACCGGTAGTGTGCTTAATCTGGCCCAAAGTGACGCAAAAACAGAGGGAAAGGATTTTGCAAATGCATCAGATTGTTTAGAAACCTGGGATGACTCGGACAGCATTACGGCTATAAATGCTCAAAAAGGGTTTGAGACATCCTGCAAAATGGTGGCATAGCCACTTAACATCACAATAGCAGGGTTCCGAGACCAACTGCTAACACAGGAAAATACTAGGAACTGAACTGAGACATGAATCCATCAATCCTAAGATTCTACGGATTAGTAACACGTGATCCTGATAGAAAGATGAGAAGCCTAGTTCTTAATCCCCGTAGAAAAGAAGAGATTGACTCAGATCAGAAGGGCATAAGGTAAAGGAGTAAAAAGAGCCTTACGTTCCCTTCCACAATCAATTCCCTTGTATAACTAAAGCATTTCTAGACTCAACTTCGACCAGTTTGGCTTGGTAATCCTCCAGGCAGTCAGGCTCTGATACCAAAGCTGTCAGGACCCCGATTCCAAGTCACATTGATCTAGCCAGTAACACCTCATATCACTTTGTGGCCTCACGCACGGTATTCCCACGGGTGTCGCCTTACCATGGCCCGGGACCGTTTGCGCCTTTTGGCTCACGTATATGATAGTGTCGCTAGCATCCATATGACAGAGAACTCGGGCCGACATGACTAGTCGTGAACCCAAAGTGGCACTAACTTACGGGGACACGCATACATGAATCAACATCGAGCATGTCGGTCAGCAGCGTGCGAATCCGGGCTGTAGCACTGGGCTAACAGGACTCCGGGAACCGGGCTGTAGCAGGCTAGGCAGGACTCCGGATGTCACCGCGTGACATTTCCCCGAAGGGACAGACACAGGAACGAAGTGAATCACATGCCGGCCAGTCAAGTGTTCCGGAGCAGTAGTGCTGGGCTAGCAGGACTCCGGTGAACCGGGCTGTAGCGGACTACTATGGCTCATGGAAGCACAAGACTACATTTCCCCATAAGAGAGGCTACCAAGGATAAACAACTAGGTTGTCGGATCCCACACATACCAAGCATTTCAATCATACACACAATATGCTCGATATGTGCAAATACAACATGGCATCACAACAAGACTCTACGACTCAGAGTATTTATTCATTAGGCTCCGAAGAGCCAGATATTACAAACATGGGTCTCATGACCCAACATTCAGAGCATACAAGTCAAAGCACATGCGGAAGCTTAACATGTTTGAGTACAGACATCTATAAATGAAAAAGACTGAGAAGCCTGACTATCTACCAGAACCTGCCGAGGGCACAAGATCGTAGCTGAGGTATCAAGCTAAACGTCGAAGTCCACACGGAACTACTAGCGAGACTGACGTCTCTCTGCAAAACATAAAATAGGCAAACGTGAGTACAAATGTACCCAGCAAGACTTACATCAGAACTATCTACATATGCATCGGTATCAACAAAGGGGGTAGTGGAGTTTAACTGCAGCAAGCCAGCTTTGACTCGGTGGCTATCCTGAACTACGACTGCAAGTAACTCTTTTGAGGTGGCGCACACGAGTCCACATATTCACCATATCAATACACCACTATGGATCCGCTCCCGTCTCCCTACGAGAACGCCATCCATAGCACTCACGCTTATCTTGCGCATTTTAGAGTATCCACTTTCACTCGTCTATGAACTGTACAGGCAACCCAGAAGTCCTTTACCGCTGACACGGCTATTCGAATAGATCATATTAACCCTGCAGGGGTGTACTTCGTCACACACGCTCTCGCCACTTACCACCATGTACACGTCGTGTACCTCGGCAACCTTCAAGCGGAAGCCTGGCGAGGGAGTCGGCCACGACCTGACTAACCACACAAGTCTCTAGTCCAGGTTTATCGCCTATTCGGGTTCCATCCGCAAGGAGATCCGGCCGGGGTGTCGCTCACGGCCCCAAACGATGTGTGCAGGGTTCCCGAGCCCACCATCCGGGTGCCACTCGGTACACCAGGCCACGTGTGCCTAGTCTGTCCCAAGCCCACCTGTACCGGGTGCCACTTGGTAGACTACTAACACTACCTACAAACACCAGAAACTAGTTGCAACTCCTGGACAGAGATCAAGTTGATTAATAAGTCGAGAGGGGCACTTAAGCATTCCAATGTGTGGTAGTAACTGTTCATGGATCACAAACACCGAACTCAGTTCCTGAGGACGGCTTCAATGAGACAACCCACCATGTACTCCTACATGGCCTCTCACCGCTACCTTTACCAAATCGTGTTCACACACTTAGCTCTCACACAGTAGGACATGTTCACAACTTTCCAATTCATTCCCGATGAATCAGACCTGACACAACTCTAAGCAATAGCAGGCATGACAAACAAGCATGAATGAGTAGGCACATCAGGGCTCAAACAACTCCTACTCATGCTAGTGGGTTTCATCTATTTACTGTGGCAATGACAGGTCATGCAGAGGAAAGGGGTTCAACTACCGCAGCAAGTAACAGATGAATCGTTGTTGTCCTAATGCAGTAAAAGAGAGCAGGAGCGAGAGAGTGGGATTGTATCGGAATGAACAAGGGGGTTTTGCTTGCCTGGCACTTCTGAAGATAGCATTGAGTCTTCATTAGTGTCAATGATCACAACGTCGGAACAACGTCTACCGAGGGGAACAAATACCGGCAACAGAGAAGGAAAACACAATCAATGCAATGCACAATATGATGCATGATCATGACATGTCAATATGCTGTGTTTTAAGCTAATGCAACTAACAACATGTTAAATGGAGTTGGTTTGAACCCTAGGTTCAAATTCAAACTCCATATGTGAGGGTTTAAATGCCATTTATATGATTTGGCCTAAACAGCAGCCATAAGTTGTTCTAACATGCATGAAAATGGTACAGATGGATAGATTGGATTTTTCTTATCATTTTTCATATATAACTTGTTTCATTTGGAGTTATGGTTGAATTACTATGAATTTTAGAAGTTTATAGCATTTTCTGGAATTTCCTGTATAAAAATAAGTCCAGAAAATCTATTACTGTGTCAGCATTGTGTCATGCTGACCTCAGCAGGTCAACAGGCGCCGTCCAGGTGAAACCTGACCAGTGGGTCCCACTGGTCAGTGTCACGGTGCTAGTTAGGGTCACTGACATGTGGACCCAGTCAATGGCCACGTCAGCATGGTCAACACTGACGTGTGGGGCCACTGTGATTAGTTAAAACTAAATAGAAACTAATCTAAGTTTAATTAGTCAGTGGGGCCCTGCTGTCAGTGTCACTAGGTGTTGACTAAGTGCGTCATTAGCCCTAACTAATCTGCCACGTCACCCTCGCCTGAGTTACGCCGGCGGCGACCAAAACGCGGCGGAGGCGCACTGGAGTGACTCGGGTTTCACCTACAGGCCACCGTTTGACGCGTGGAAGGGCGCGTTTGAAAGAGGGAAGCGAGGCGCATCTATGGGTGGCCGTGGTTCGAGTGGGGGTGGACGGAGTCAACGGCGGCGAGCTCTTTTGCGGCCGCCGGAGTTCGGGCGTGCACCGAACCGGGGCTACGGAGCACGGCGTGGAGATCTGGTGGGTGTGCTCGGACCCTGGGAGTGCTCTGAGTGCAGCGGTGGGCTCGGACGCGTGCTTGCACGGCAGTAGTCGCGATGGCGACATGACCGGCGGCGAGGAGCTGTCGGCTCCGATGGCCACGGTGGCTAGATGGCGTGGACGAGCACGGGGAGAGAGGGGAAAGAGGCAGGGGCTCACGGCGAATCCAGTAGAGGCAACGGCGAGGCCGGGGAGGGACTGGAGCTCGCGAATCCCCGAAGAGTTCGCCGGCGGCCAGAGGTTGAAGACGATGTCAGGGACGACGCTGCAGGGCTTCCTGCGGGGCGTGGCTCGGTGGAGATGAAGAGGGGGTCGAGGCGGAGCCTCTGGGCCGGTCAGAGGAGCGAGGGGGAGGCGATGGCTTCAGCTACGGCGAACGGCAGCGTCGGTTGCGCTCGGTGAGGTGGGGATCAACGAGGGAGAGAGCAGGGGGAGAGTGAAAGGGTTCGAGCGGTTCAGGACAACGCTGGGGCGTTCACCCACGCGTCCTGAGGCTCGGCGGGAAGCAGGAGGAGGCGTGGCGCCTCGCGCGCGCGCGCTGTCCCGCCTCTGCCTACTGGTAGAGGTTAGGGATGACTGGCACCAGGCCAGTGGGCTGGGCTGCCCACTGGGCCGGCCAGGTCAGTTCTCTCTCTCTCTAACAATAATTTGTTCTGCTTTTCTATTTTTGTTATTTTGTTTTGATTTAGTTTATAGCCCAAATCATTTTAATAAATCCTGAAAATAATTGTGGGCATTAAACGAATTATTACAGAGGCCCTTAACTATTTTCAGAATTGTTGGAGCATTAGAAAATATTAATAGTATTTAAATGCCCCAATTCAAATACAATATGGATTAATTCAAAGACCATAAATGGCTTGGAAAAATGTGCGTGACCTCTGGTAGAGGTTTTAACCTTTTTCCATAAATAATGAACATTTTTGAAGGGCATCTTGGGTTCATTGAAAATATTTTTATTTTGAACCTAGTTGAATTCATTTGGTGCTAGGGTTTAACAATCCCCAATTCAACTTTAAATGAAATTTAGACATGATGCAACAACCAAGCTAGTCCAAGTGCATAGCAAGGCTAGGGACGTGACAGAGCGGCCTCCTCCAGGGTACCCGCTTCCCTTGTACGCCCGAGCCGAGGGCTCGGGAGGGCGGAGCGACGAGCGGCGACGCCCGCGCCACGCCCGTGGTCGCCTCGCGATGGCGATGCGTGCCGTTGCTCCTGGAATCCACGCCACGGATACCTCGCGCAAGCTTGTGCTTTGGGCGTCGATGCCCCCGAGTTCCTGGATCCGCTTCCCGCGGTTGTTCTCTGACGTGATACCGCCGAGGCGGCCTCTCGAGCTCTGGCTGCAGCACGCCGACTGCGATGCTCCGGCGACCGGAGCAGAGGTCGAAGCGGTCCCCATGGGCAAGATCTTCATGACTCGCGGCTGGGGTGAGGTTGCACGGGTCTGCCGTGCGGAAGGCACCCTCGTAATCCATTTTGAGTTCGACGGCGCCTCCACACTCTTCTTCAAGGTCTTCGACGTGGAGGGCCGCCGCCTGGAGTGCTGCCCTGGAGGGGAGCGCCGTGGTGACGCACGCTCCGCTCGTGGCTACTCCAGCAGCAGCAGCCCCTGGGAGTCTAGCGACTCTCCTGAGCTCTACGAGACTCCGGAGACGAGCGATGACAGCTACGTGCCCCCAAGCTCCCGCCGGGCTCGGGGCAGAGCCGTGGCGTCCAGCCGCCGCCGCCGCTGATCTGGATGGGATTGGCGCCGGCCTCCCATGGCCCACTATTGATGATGGCGTCTGCCACGGGAGGGTGTAGATAGGATTCCTCTTGGTTCTTGCTGTTGTTTCCTGTGAAGAATCATGAAGTACCCTGTGGGGGTGTGTAAGGATCTGTAATGCTTTTTGTGTATATATTCCCTGTTATGAAAATTTGCAAACGCATGTCCCGTTCAGGCTTGGTCTCTCCTTTCCAACCTTGCGATAGCTCGTTGCTCTATGCTGACAGGTCCCGGTCCCCAGGTAGGCTTCAGCCGTCGCTGGTATGCCAGGTCGTGTGCCGTGGTCAAGGCCAGGAGGTGAGCGGCCTGAGGTCCAGTAAGAGCCCCTGAGTCGCGATGCTCAGGAGGTCCCCCTTAGCGCCCAAGCAGCTATGGTTAAGGCAGGAAAGGGATGTGACGTGGCCGCAACTGGAATGCGGCGAGCACGGCCCTTAGGTTCTATCGATTAGCCGGTCTGAGCACGAGACTTATCTCAGCAGTTCAGGATCGATTCCTCATGTTGCGCCAGGCCTGTGCGCAACCATTCACAATGTAGCTAGGTTAGGCGTGTACGGGTCCTTCCCCTTCCAATGCTTTTCCTTCGTGCTCTACGTCCTCGGGTCCCGGCCCTCGAGCGAGCTCAGCTGCCGCTGGTATGCCAGGTCATGATGCTGTGGTCAAGGCGAGGGGGTGAGGGCTGGAGAGCCAGTAAGAGCTCCTGAGTCGCGATGCTCAGGAGCCCCCCCTTTAACGCGCAAGCGGATCGCATGTCGGAGGAGAGGGTCCGCGGTACCGCCCGCTATTGTCCTCGGGAAGTTCCTACAGGTCATCATAAGGAGAAACACAGTTTTGCCGTTATGGTTGCCAGTCCGCCGTTGGTTGCTCTGAGACGAGACGAAGGCACTGAGGGCCTGGTGAGGTGACGTGCGCGGGGCGTGCCGCGAGCCAGAGCTCGACCACTCAGGTTTGTCGACGTGGCAGGGACGGACCCATGCACCAGCGTCGTGCCTGTGTGAGGAGGCCCCGTGGGAGGCGACGATCGACCAGGTGGTAACCGGGCCGGGGCAGGTAGATTAAGCATGGAAGACAAATCAACTTGGGTAAGTGCAGAAAGATACATGCCACTGGGTCAGGCCCGAGCGACTTGGAGATGATGCAGCCCGAGGAGCGCCCCCAACAAGGTAAGCTAAAGACATAGGGAAAAGGGATACATGCCATAGGGACGGACCCATGCGGCCTGGGAATAATGCAGCCCGAGGGGCGCTCCCAGCTAAACGAACTTGGAAAATGTCACCTGGTTCTGTTGACGAAGGAGGGTTGGGGCAGCTGAAGGTACGCGGCAAAGGAATGTCTCCTCATGAGCCACCGGGGCCCTGAGCCTCGGGAGGCTCTGGGGGCTCGGGTGGTCCCTCGAAGATCGTCTCCATCTCTTCCAGGACGGCGTGGTACCTGGCCTCCTGAGCCGCCAGGACACGCCGCATGTTGCACTGATAGGCTGACGCCACGCTCGGCAAGCCGAAGGGCATGCGAACGTAGCTGTGTGGTGGGCCCTCACAACAGCCCACACGCGAAGGCCAGAAACGCTCCTGAGATGCGGCCCTGTTGAGCCCCGGGACAATGATGCAGACGCGCAGCCCAGCATCCTCGCCTGGATGGGGAGCTGCACCTGGTGAGCGGCGGTCGCCACGCATAGCCCTCGCATCTTGCAGTTCCTGAGTGGTCTTGGTGAAGAACTCCTGAGTGGTGGGCACTCCTTGCCCTGTGTTCTCCTGAGGGAAATGTGCCGTGAAGCACGCCTCCAAGTGGTGCCCAAGCGCCTCCCTCATGAGGTTGGCAAGGTCCGAGGCTCTCCATAAGAGAGCCCCCGAGCCCTGCCCGAGGAGGGCGCCGGGTGTGCCTTCCTATGCGATGGAAGGAGGCGCCCCCAGAGCGGGCGCTGATCCTGACGAGCCTCCAGCTGCGTCACCGCCCTCCTGAGATCCTGCACAGCACAGCTTCTTCTTCTTCTTGGGGAGGGCCTCAGGAGGGCCCTCGCTTTTGCTATCAGGGTCGTCGATTGCTGCAGCTTGGAAAGCGCGCTCGAGGGAGCACACCGCATCTCTCTCTTCACATGGGACCGTGATGATTCCGCCGCTTCCCGGCATCTTGAGGACGTTGTAGCCGTGGTGGGTGACCGCCATGAACTTGGCCAGGGCCAGATACCCGAGGATGGCGTTGTACGGCAGGAGGATGTGTGCGATGTCGAAGTCAATGAGCTTGGTGCGGTAGTTCTTGCGCTCACCGAAGGTGACAGGCAGACGGACCTGCCCTATCGGTGTGGTGGAACCGTCGGTCACTCCTGAGAAAGGCTTGGTAGGTTGAAGCTGCTCATACGGGACGTGGAGGTTGTCGAACGTGTCGACTGATAGGATGTTGAGCCCTGCGCCGCAGTTGATGAGGGTCTTGGTAACTTGCACATTGCTGATGACTGGTGAACAAAGCATCGGGAGAGCGCCAGCGGTGGCTGCGCACTTGAGCTGATCTGCCGAGTTGAAGGTGATGGCACACTGGGACCACCTGAGCGGGCGCGTGGCCTCGTGCTTGGGGAGCACCGCGTTCACTTCACGTGCGAACTGTTTGAAGATGCGCTGAGAGGCTGGGGCCTGCGCGCCGCCTAAGATGCAGGCGATAGCACGCGGCTCCTGGAAGCCCCCGGCCCCCTCGTCCTGATGATGATCGTCGTTCCTTCTTGGTGGTGGCGGCAGCGGGGGAAGACCGGTGTTGCCCTGAGGGCGATCCTCACGAGGTTGGTCCCTCCAGGCGCCCTTGCGAGGATGGTCCTCCGAGCGGTCCTCACGAGGCCTATCGCGTCACTCCTGGCACGGGCCACGGTCATCCCAGCGTCCGCCTCCACGCCCTCCTCCACGGCCGTAGCCCCGGTCGCTGCGCTCGGGGCGTCGACCAGAACGTCCTTCGCGAATGGCTCTGAGCTCTTGACAGTCGCTGGTGTTGTGGGTGTTCAGATTGTGGAAGGCGCAGAACGGTCGGCTACCCATGGATGACTCGGGCTGGTCTCTGCCCCGCTTGGTGTCCGGCTCCGCTGCGAGCACAGCTGCCTCCTTGCACTTCACGTCCTTGGCCTTGGCCTTCTTCTCCTCTGCACCCACAGCTGGCAGCTCGAGGAGGGAAAGGCGCCCCTCTTCAGCTCTTGCGCACTTGGTCGCCAGGTTGAACAGCTCTTGAGACGTGCACAGTTCCTCGTGGATAGCGAGCTCCTCCTTCATTTTGATGTCGCAGACGCCATCAGAGAACGCGGAGATGATGGCCTCGTCCGTGACCTTGGGGATCTTGAGGCGAGTGTTGTTGAAGCGCTAGATGTACTTCTGGACGGTCTCTCCTAGTTGCTGCTTGACGCGGCACAGGTCACCCGTGGTCGGCGGGCGGTCGCAGGTGCCCTGGAAGTTGGCGACGAAGCAGTCGCGCATCTCATCCCAGGAGGAGATCGAGCCGTGCTCCAGGTTCAGGAGCCAGGAGCGGGCACCATCCTTGAGAACCATGGGAAACTAGTTCGCCATGACTTTCTCGTCGCCGTTGGCCGCTTCGATGCTCAGCTCGTAGAGCTGCAGGAACTCCGCGGGGTTGGCGGTGCCGTCGTAGCGGGGAGGCAGATCCGGCTTGAACTTGCCTAGCCAGGCGACGCTACGCAGCTCGGGGGTGAAGGCGCGGCAGACAGCCGTGGTTGCCGAGGCCCGTCTCGGAGGTGGAGCTTGGTCTTGGTGAGGCCCGCGTGCCGCTACCGCAGGTAGCGCACGGTCTTGGCGAGGTGGCGCAGGGAGCGCAGGCGCAGCTTCCCGCGGTCGAGGAATTTCTTGGCAAATCCCTCTTCGCGCGCGGGCACCGGGCGTGGTGGATCATGCCGTGGGGCCGCGTGCCTTGGTGCCAAGGCACCGTCTTGGGGCAGAGGTGGTGGAGGCCCTCCATGAGCCACGTCGCCCGTGGCTGGCGGAGGGCGAGGCAGAGAGTGGGACGGCGCCGGGGAGCCCCCTGCGGCGCGGACGAGTTCGGCAACGCGGTCGAGCCAGTCCACGTAGAGGTCGTCGACCGGGCGGTAGTGCAGGAGCTCGTTCGCCATGAGGAGCGCGGCCTGCGCGTCCATGTGAGCGCGACGTGCGTGGGACGAGGAACCGGCCGGGGTCAGCGATGGAGTGGCGGTGCGGCCGTCCTACCGCACCGATGGGTGTAGCGAGGACGCTTGCTGCTCGTTCCCCGCTGAGCCGGTAGCGGCGTTGGCGGCAGGAGACGGAGAACGACGAGGGGGCCCGCCGACAGGAGCCGTCTGAGCAACGCGGGCGGTGAGGGAAGCCCGGGCTCAGCTCGAGCGCGGCGAGCGCCCGCCATGGAGAAGACGGAGCGACGGAGCGATGAATCGACGAAAGGGAAGCTACGGCGCACCCCTACCTGGCACGCCAAATGTCAGATGTGGGGTTCCGGCAAAACCCTTAAGGTTCGAACTCTGGGGTGCGCGCGAAGTTCTTTCCTTCCTACTGATCTACGCCCTAGCTCACTAGATCTTGCGGACGAACTCGACGGACTCGCAACACGGAAAGACACGAGATTTATACTGGTTCAGGCCACCATTGTGGTGTAATACCCTACTCCAGTGTGTGGTGGTGGATTGCCTCTTGGGCTGATGAAGAACAGTACAAGGGGAAGAACGGCCTCTTGAGGTTGAGGTGTTCTTGTGCTCTGTGGACTTGTGGATGAGAACTCGATCTGATCCCCATACTGTGGTGGCTAGCTCTACTTATATAGGCCCTGGTCCTCTCCCCAAATATTGAGCGGGAAGGGAGCCAACAACGGCGGGCTAATTTGAAAGGGGACAGCTAGTACAAGCTATCCTGACAAAAGTGGTCTTCGCCTGCAAAAGGCTCTGGTGGTGACGCCGTCTTGGACCCTACGGTGACCTCCGTCTTGTCGTCCTGCTGGCCTTGGTCTTGTTGCACCGATATGGAAACCTTTGCCTGATGCCTTGGTACTCCGCGCCTGCGCTTGCTTCCCTAGCACCAAAGAGGAAACAAGGACGTTGCACGCGCTAGCGCCCGCCTAGTGCCGATCGGCATGGCTCACGTCACGATAGCCTTGTGAGGTTTGCTCCGCCTTGATATCTCCACTCCTCGCGAGGCAGCCTGGTGAGGCTGCTAACGAGGAGGTCTTGCGCCGCCCGCCTCGCGAGGCTTCGCCCCTCGCGAGGGCCTTGAATGCTTTGTTGATGAAGATGGGTCGTACAGGCCCGCTAGCATAGCCACGCCGTGGGCCGCAGGCAGGGAAGTCTGGGGACCCCCGTTCCCAGAACGCCGACAGTGCGGGGGAACTGAGGATCGGAGCAAGGCCAAGAGGGCTCGGGGCGGAAGAGCTCGACGGAGATGAGTAGCGGTAGCACTCCGGCGGAGCTCGGGGGCGGTGCGGCGAGAGGAGGAAGAAGGAGGCAAGAATGGGGCGAAAGGGCGCGCGTGCTCCGCCGCTCCCCCTCCTCCCCCTACTTATAGCCGACGGGCTATGAAGCCGAGGGGGCGGGCCTGGGATCGTGGGATTAACTGTGCCCACGACCCCACATCCCCACGTTTATCGCACGAGTTACTGCGTGCAGTAACTCCGCAGAGAAGCTCGACCGGTCACCTCGACCGCAGCGGATCCGCTCGCGTGCCGAGGCCCGGTAGTGGCGGGCCCAGCCTGCCGTCGCGTCCCATCGCGCGCATGGGCTAGCAGGCTGGCCCGGCTGGCTGACGCCACATGGCATGCCCACGACGGGCAGCGGGCCTGGAGGCTTAGCTAGTACGCCACCTAGTTCCCGCCATTGCGTTCGAAGTTTCAGACAAATCCGACAGGACGTGGCCGACTCCCACCAGGCGGCTTGCCAGGAGTCGGAAGGAGCTTCATTCCAGAGCACCCGGAGAAAGAAACTGTTGAGGCCCCTCGGCTCCTCAGCCGTGGCGCCTCATCAGCTTCGGGGACTACTGTCGGAGTAATGGGCCACGGGTAGCCTAACCCGAGTCCCTGAACCTTTCAAGACATCGGGGCCGGCTGCGCCCCTCAAGACATCCAGATGAAGCGCCGCCTTCTGATGGCCGGCTGGCCCAAGCGACCGGCTGCTAGAAGGCGGCCAAGCTCCGGAAGGCCGCACCAAGACGGGCCGACTCCTCGCAGGCGGCCTCCAGAGAGGCCAGCTTCTAGCAGGCGGCTCACGGCGCCCTCAGAGTCTGCACCCCCATTAAGAAGACAAGACAGGGTGAGGCTACAGTGTAGCCCATCACCCCCATATCAAGGGCCGGGCGTGGCCACAGTACTCCATATAGGCGGAGATCTCTGCCCGGCGCGGCACTGTTGCCACTCCGCCCCTGACGTCACTGCTGGCAGGCGGAGCCCTGTTCCCACGACGGCCTGTCGGTACGGCTTGCATGCGGCGGGCCCTACCAGGCAGCGAGAGCCCGGAAGACGGCGGAAGGCTGACCAGTCGGACCCGAGGGAGGCCAGCTTCTGGCAGGCGGCCCGTTCCTCCCTCGGGGCCCGCGCACCATTAACCAGATGAGACCCGGAGTGGCTACAGTGATCTCCCACCAGGCGGCGGGGCTGTAGCCACGCTCCGCTGACCAAGCATGCATCATCAGCACTGCGGCTACAGTGATCAGCCGCCGACCAGACCCGCCAGTGGCGGAGGCGGCCTGTCGGCTCCATACCAGACCAGTCGGCAGGGCCCACCAGGCGGCGGGCCCCAGCAGCCGGCGGAGAAGCCGGCGACTAGAGACACTGACAAACGGGTCCTACACCCGGCTAGATTACCATTGTACCCCTGGGGGTAGGCTTATATAAACCCCCCAGGGCACCCATGCAAAGGGTTCCCAACTTGTTAGAACTAGACTCATACCTAGAGGAAGGAGAGAGCGTGCCTGCCTTCTTCTACCTCTAGCATAAAGCTCGAGGAGCACCATTGTACTCACTAGTGCCTTAGTGATCATGCGAAGACCCCGCAGAGCAGGACTTGGGGTTTTATCTCCTAGGAGAGCCCTAAACCTGGGTAAAGTGCATCGGCGTTCGTGTCTACGCCTCATCCTGCTTCCAGGCACCGGCAACGTTCTACTCGCTCCCACCATGATAAGCCATCCATTGGCATATGACGCACCCAACCCCCGACAACGGCACTGCGCGTCTAGTGGTAACGAACTGTGATCCATCTCCCGTAGCATGTTCTTGGTTGTTCTATGCGTAGGAAATTTTAATTTGCAGTCGACACACCCTACCATAGAACCCAATAGTAACCGCACTTTATTAGATATGGTGCGATCTATGACGTCTCTTACCAATTTACCACCATCATTTTGGGGTTATGCATTAGAGACAGCTACATTCACGTTAAATAGGGCACCATCTAAATCCATTGAGACGACACCATATGAACTATGGTTTAGCAAGAAACCTAAGCTATCGTTTCGAAAAGTTTGGGGCTGCGATGCTTATGTGAAAAAACTTCAACCTGATGAGCTCAAAGCCAAATCGGAGAAATGTGCCTTCATAGGATACCCAAAAGAAAATGTTGGGTACACCTTCTATCACAGATCCGAAGGCAAGATCTTTGTTGTTGAGAATGGATCCTTTCTAGAGAAGGAGTTTCTCTCGAAAGAGTGAGTGGGAGGAAAGTAGAACTTGATGTGGTAGTGGTACCTTCTCTCGAATTGGAAAGTGGTTCATCACATAAATCAGTTCCAGTGATGGCTACACCAAATAGTGAGGAAGCTAATGATGATAATCATGAAACTTCAGATCAAGTTACTACCGAACCTTGTAGGTCAACCAGAGTACGTTCTGCACTAGAGTGGTACGGTAATCCTGTTCTGGAAGTCATGTTACTAGACCATGACAAACCTACGAACTATGAGGAAGCGATGATGAGCCCATATTCTGCAAAATGGCTTGAGGCCATGAAATCTGAGATGGGATCCATGTATGAGAACAAAGTATGGACTTTGGTTGACTTGCCCGATGATCGGCAAGCCATTGAGAATAAATGGATCTTCAAGAAGAAGACTAACGCAGATGGTAATGTTACTATCTACAAAGCTCGACTTGTTGCGAAAGGTTTTCGACAAGTTCAAGGAGTTGACTACGATGAGACCTTCTCACCATAGCATGCTTAAGTCCGTCCGAATCATGTTAGCAATTGCCGCATTTTATGATTATGAAATATGGCAAATGGACGTCAAAACTGCATTCCTTAATGGATTTCTTAAAGAAGAGTTGTATATGATGCAACCAGAAGGTTTTGTCAATCCTAAAGGTGCTAACAAAGTGTGCAAGCTCCAGCGATCCATTTATGGACTGGTGCAAGCATCTCGGAGTTGGAATATACACTTTGATAGTGTGATCAAAGCTTATGGTTTTATACAGACTTTTGGAGAAGCCTGTATTTACAAGAAATTGAGTGGGAGCTCTGTAGCATTTCTAATATTATATGTGGATGACATATTGTTGATTGGAAATGTAATAGAATTTCTGGATAGCATAAAAGGATACTTGAATAAGAATTTTTCAATGAAAGACCTCGGTGAAGCTGCTTATATATTGGGCATCAAGATCTATAAAATATAGATCAAAACACTTGATAAGACTTTCGATGAGTACATACCTTGATAAGATTTTGAAGGAGATCAAAATAGATCAGTCAAAGAAGAAGTTCTTGCCTGAGTTGTAAGGTGTGAAGTTGAGTAAATACTCAAAACCTGACAACGGCAGAAAATAGAAAGAGAATGAAAAGTCATTCCCTATGCCTCAGTCATAGGTTCTATAAAGTATGCTATGTTGTGTACCAGACCTATTGTGTACCTCACCTTGAGTTTGGCAATAGGGTACAATAGTGATCCAGGAGTGGATCACTGGACAGCAGTCAAAATTATCCTTAGTGGAATAAGGACATGTTTCTCGGTTATGGAGGTGACAAAAAGTTCGTCGTAAAGGGTTACGTCGATGCAAGTTTTGACACTGATCCGGATGACTCTAAGTCTCAATCTGGATACATATTGAAAGTGGGAGCGATTAGCTAGAGTAGCTCCGTGTAGAGCATTGTAGACATAGAAAATTTGAAAAATGCATACGACTCTGAATGTGGCAGACCCATTGACTAAACTTCTCTCACAAAGAAAACATGATCACTCTTTGGGTGTTAATCACATGGCGATGTGAACTAGATTATTGACTCTAGTAAACCCTTTAGGTATTAGTCACATGGAGATGTGAACTAATCACATAAAGATGTGAACTATTGGTGTTAAAGCACATAACGATGTGAACTAGATTATTGACTCTAGTGCAAGTGGGAGACTGAAGGAAATATACCCTAAGGCAATAATAAAGTTGTTATTTATATTTCCTTATATCATGATAAATGTTTATTATTCATGCTAGAATTGTATTAACCGGAAACTTAGTACATGTGTGAATACATAGACAAAACAAAGTGTCCCTAATATGCCTCTACTTGACTAGCTCGTTAATCAAAGATGGTTAAGTTTCCTAACCATAGACATGTGTTGTCATTTGATGAACGGGATCACATCATTAGGGAATGATGTGATGGACAAGACCCATCTGTTAGCTTAGCATAATGATCGTTTAGTTTTATTGCTATTGCTTTCTTCATGACTTATACATGTTCCTCTGACTATGAGATTATGCAACTTCCGAATACCGGAGGAACACCTTGTGTGCTATCAAACGTCACAACGTAACTGGGTGATTATAAAGATGCTCTACAGGTGTCTCCGATGGTGTTTGTTGAGTTGGCATAGATCGAGATTAGGATTTGTCACTCCGCGTATCGGAGAGGTATCTCTGGGCCCTCTCGGTAATGCACATCACTATAAGCCTTGCAAGCAATGTGACTAATGAGTTAGTTGCGGGATGGTGCATTACGAAACAAGTAAAGAGACTTGCTGGTAACGAGATTGAACTAGGTATGAGGATACCGACGATCGAATCTCGGGCAAGTAACATACCGATGACAAAGGGAATAACGTATGTTGTTATGCGGTTTGACCAATAAAGATCTTCGTAGAATATGTAGGAACCAATATGAGCTTCCAGGTTCCGCTATTGTTTATTGACCGGAGATGTGTCTCGGCCATGTCTACATAGTTCTCGAACCCGTAGGGTCCACACGCTTAACGTTCGATGATGATTTGTATTATGAGTTATGAGATTTGATGACCGAAGTTTGTTCGGAGTCCCGGATGATATCACCGACATGACGAGGAGTCTCAAAATGGTCGAGAGGTAAAGATTGATATATTGGAAGGTAGTATTCGGACAACAGAAGGGTTCTGGAGTGTATCGGGTACATACGAGAGTACCGGAGGGGTTATCGGAACCCCCCGGGGAAAGATATGCGCCTTATGGGCCATAGGAGGGAGGCTAACCAGCCCACAAGGGAGGAGGCCGAATTGGATTTGGGAAGGGGGTGCCACCCCCCTTTCCTTCTCCTACTCCCTCTCCTTCCCCTTTTCCCCCTCCGGTAGAAGGAAAAAAGGGTGGGGCCGAATCCTACTAGGACTGGAGTCCTAGTAGGACTCCCCTCTCCCTGGCGCGCCCCTTGTTGGCTGGCCTCCTCCTCACCTCCTTTATATACGGGGGCAGGGGGCACCCCAAAGGCACAACAGAGAATCTCTTAGTCGTGTGTGGTGCCCCCCTCCACAGTTACACACCTCGGTCACATCATCGTAGTGCTTAGGCGAAGCCCTGCGCCAGTAACTTCATCATCACCGTCGCCACGCCGACGTGCTGACGGAACTCTCCCTCGGCCTCAACTGGATCAAGAGCTCAAGGGACGTCATCGAGCTGAACGTGTGCTGAACGCGGAGGTGCCGTACGTTCGGTGCTTGGATCGGTTGGATTGCGAAGACGTTCGACTACATCAACCGCATTACTAAACGCTTCCGCTTTCGGTCTACGAGGGTACGTGGACACACTCTCCCATCTCGTTGCTATGCATCTCCTAGATAGATCTTGCGTGATCGTAGGTAAATTTTTTGAAATAATGCGTTCCCCAACAATATATATGTGGGAAGGGGGCGCCACACATAACGACGACAATCTCTTAGCCGTGTGCGGCACCCCCCTCCACAATTTCACCCCTCAGTCATATTTTCGTAGTGCTTAGGCGAAGCCCTGCGGAGTTGCATCACCACCACCATCACCATGCCGTCGTGCTGCCGGAACTCATCCTGTACTTTGATGTCTTGCTGCATCAAGAAGGCGAGGACGTCACGAGCTGAACATGTGCTGAAGCGGAGGTGCCGTACATTCGGTACTCGATCGGTTGGATCGTGAAGAAGTTCGACTACATACACATTAACAAACGCTTCCACTTATGGTCTATGAGGGTACATAGACACACTCCCCCCTCGTTGCTATGCATCTCCATGGATAGATCTTGCGTGTGCGTAGAATTTTTTTTGTTTTCCATCCAACGTTTCCCAACAGTTGTATCAGAGCCAGGTCTATGAGTAGATGATATGAACGAGTAGAACACAAAGAGTTGTGGGCGGTTATATACATATTGCTTACCACCAACATCTTATTTTGATTCCGCGGTATCATGGGATGAAGCGGCCCAGACCAACCTTACATGTCCACGCACATGAGACCTGTTCCACCGACTGACATGCAACTTATTTTGCATAAAAGGTGGCTGGCGGGTGTCTGTTTCTCCTACATTAGTTGAATCGAATTTGACTGCGGCCGGTCCTTGAAGAAGGTTAAAACAACAAACTTGATAAATCACCGTTGTGGTTTTTGCGTAGTTAAGAACGGTTCTTGCTAGAAGCCCGTAGCAGCCACGTAAAACTTGCAACAACAAAGTAGAGGACGTCTAACTTGTTTTTGCAGGACAGGTTGTGATGTGATATGGTCAAGATATGATGTGATATATGTTGATGTATGAGATGATCATGTTTTCTAATATTGACAACCGGCAGGAGCCTTAGGGTTGTCTCTTATTTATTGTATGAAATGCAAGCGCCATGTAATTGCTTTACTTTATCGCTATGTGTTAGCAATAGTTGTAGAAGCAATTGTTGGCGAGATGACTGAGGGAGTCCTGGATTAAGGGGTCCTCGGGCGTCCGGGCTATGTGACGTGGGCCGGACTGATGGGCCATGAAGATACAAGATAGAAGACTTCCTCCCGTGTTCGGATGGGACTCTCCTTTGCGTGGATGGCAAGCTTGCCGTTCAGATATGAAGCCTTCTTCTGTAAACCGACTCTGTACAACCCTAGGCCTCTCCGGTGTCTATATAAACCAGAGGGTTTAGTCCGTAGAGGCAATCACAATCATACAGGCTAGACATCTAGAGCAGGAAGTAGGGTATTACCTCCATCAAGAGGGCCCGAACCTGGGTAAACATCGTGTCCCCCGTCTCCTGTTACCATCGACCTTAGACGCACAGTTCGGGACCCCCTACCCGTGATCCGCAGGTTTTGACACCGACATTGTTGCTTTGATTGAGAGTTCCGATGTGTTGTCATCAGAAGGTTCGATGGCTCCATCGGTCATCTACAACAATGCCGCCCTGGGGGAGGTTTTTCTCCCCGGCCAGATCTTCGTATTCGGCGGCTTCGCACTGCGGGCCAACTCGCTTGGCCATCTAGAGCAGATCGACAGCTACGCCCCAGGTCACCAGATTAGTTTTGGAAATCTGGACTATGTCGCTGATATCTGAGGAGACTTGATCTTCCCAGGGTTCACGACCCCAACCTCCGCTCTGGCCTTAGATCCGGAGCACATTGCCAGGTCCGAAGACGGGATTCCTGAGCCCGTCGGACTATCTGCGGCCACTAAGCCTAGTACGGGAGAGCCGAAGGAACTAGTGTCGCTGGCAACCATCATGAAGCCGGTCTCTTCTCCGGACACTGGCTCCGAACCCTCGGAGTCAGCATCGTGTGAGCTTGGCCAAGGAGTCTCCTTCCCACCGTACTCCACAGACTCTCTTCTCCCTGGCCAAACCACGCCTTTAAGCGAGGCTCTGGACTTGATGCGATCCCTCGTCATTACAGAGGAGCAACGTCCGAACTACGCCCAGCCCGGACTAAGGGCTGAGAGCGGGGAATTTTACGTCCCACCCACCACCCACCTCATAGCCACTATGGAGGACTTAACTGACAAGCTCGATTACGAATCAGAAGACATCGACGGTATGGACGACGATGCCGGAGAGGAGCAGGCCCAAAACCCGCCGTTTAGCAGACGCTGGACGGCCACCTCTTTGTATGACGTGTACATGGTGGATATACCAAAAGAGCGTAACGGCGATAACGAGAAGAATGCAGTCGAGGATAAACCTCCTGAGATACAACCAAAGTGCCGACGTCAGCGGCGCCGCTCTAAATCACGCCGTGGAAAAGACAGCAGTACCGGCACGAGAGACAACAATACTCCGGACGACGCCGAAGACGAAGAAGAACTCGTCGAGCCAACCTCCGAACAGGACGATCGGGAAGATGGGTAAGTTAGCCCTGATGAACAGGTAATAAACGAAGACTCGGAGGACAGCAATTATCTTCCACTCTCCGAGGATGAGGTGAGCCTCAGCAACGAAGACTTTATCATGCCTAAGGAACCTCTCGAGCAGGAGCGCTTTAAGCGCCGGCTAATAGCCACTACAAGGAGCCCGAAAAAGAAGCAACAGCAGCTTCAAACTGATCAAGATCTACTCAACGACAGGTGGACTAATGTCCTGGCAGCCGAGGAATATGGCCTCGAGCGCCCAACCAAAAGTTACCCGAAGCGTAAACTTCTACCTCAATTCGACGACGAGGCACTGGACCCCGTACCATCAGCGCGTAATGCGGCTGACCGACCACCACGTGGCCGGGACAAAACGGCAACTCAAGCCGAACACCAGCCCATACCACCTCGCCGTAAAGGTAGAGACACAACAACTCGGGGATATACATATGACCTGCGGTAGGACCTGGAAAATAGAGCAGGTCAGACCAGATCGATCTACGGATCGCGGGGGCGTGCCCCGACGCGCGACGACAGCTATCTAGCCGGACGTGACAAGCATAACCACGTCCGGGCCAAAAACCGCAGACGGACTCCATCTGAGCTACGTCGCGACTTGGCCCGATATAGAGGCGCCGCACACCCCCTCTGCTTCACTGATGAAGTAATGGAGCACGAATTCCCAGAAGGGTTTAAACCCGTGAATATCGAATCATATGATGGAACAACAGATCCCGCGGTATGGATTGAGGACTTTCTTCTCCATATTCATATGGCCCGCGGTGATGATCTTCATGCCATCAAGTACCTCCCGCTAAAACTCAAGGGACCAGCTCGGCACTGGTTAAACAGTCTGCTAGAAAACTCCATTGGCAGCTGGGAGGACTTGGAAGACGCCTTCCGCGACAACTTCCAAGGTACATACGTCCGACCTCCGGATGCCGATGACTTAAGTCACATAGTTCAACAGCCCAGAGAGTCAGCTAGGAAATTCCGGACTAGGTTCCTAACTAAAAAGAACCAGATCATCGACTGTCCGGATGCCGAAGCCCTAGCAGCCTTTGAGCATAGCATCCACGACGAATGGCTCACCCGACACCTCGGCCAAGAAAAGCCGAAGTCCATGGCAGCCCTCACGGCACTTATGACCCGCTTTTGCGCGGGCGAAGATAGCTGGCTAGCCCGTAGCAATAGTAATGCAAGCGAACCAGGCAACTCTGAAGCCAGAAATAGCAACGGCAAGCCCCGACGCAATAGGCACAAGCGTCAAAGCAACTGTGACAATACCGATGACACGGCGGTCAACGCCGGATTCAGTGGCTCCAAGTCCGGCCAGCAGAAGAAGCCATTTAAAAGAAACAATCCAGGCTCATCCAGCTTGGACTGCATACTCGATCGTCCATGTCAGATCCACGGCACCCCCGATAAACCAGCCAATCATACCAACAGAAGCTGTTGGGTCTTTAAACAAGCCGGTAAGTTAATACCGAGAACAAGGAGAAGGGGTCGCAAAGTGAGGACGACGACGAGGAGCCCCGTCCGCCGAACACAGGGGAACAGAAGAAGTCCCCCCTCCCAGGTCAAAACGGTGAGCATGATATACATTACCCATATCCCCAAGAGGGAGCGCAAACACGCGCTCCGGGACGTCTACGTGCTAGAGCCAGTCGCTCCAAAACTCAACCCATGGTCGTCCTGCCCGATCACCTTCGATCGCAGGGACCATCCGACCAGCATCCCTCATGGCAGTTTAGCCGCACTGTTCCTCGACCAAATCATTGATGGATTCCACCTCACGCGAGTCCTCATGGATAGTGGCAGCAGCCTCAACCTGCTCTATCAGGATACAGTCCGCAAGATGGGCATCGATCCATCAAGGATCAAGCCCACAAAAACTACCTTTAAAGGAGTAATACCAGGTGTAGAGGCCCGCTGCACGGGCTCAATCACATTGGAAGTCGTCTTCGGATCCTCGGACAACTTCCGAAGCGAAGAATTGATCTTCGATATCGTCCCCTTCCGCAGTGGCTATCACTCACTGCTCGGACGAACTACATTTGCTCGATTCAATGCGGTGCCACACTATGCTTATCTCAAACTCAAGATGCCCGGACCACGCGGTGTCATAACAGTCAATGGAAACACGGAACACTCCCTCCGTACTGAGGAGCACACCGCGGCTCTGGCAGTGGAAGTACAGAGCGGCCTTATCGCAGAATTTTAATTCAGCGGCCAAGCTCCCGGACTCTGTCAAACAAGTCCGGACTACTCCGCAGCTTGACGATCCAGCTCGTCTGGAGTTCGACTAGCAATTCGGCCTCCGTTTCAGTCCCGACCAAATGGTGGCGTACATACCGCACGTACATAACTACACACTCAAAATACCATGGGCAAAGACGGAGCCACAACTCGATTGTGGTCCATAATACGGCTCGACCTCCCCCGGGCACACATACTTTTACTTTTCTTTTTATCCTTTTTTGTTTTCTTTCCCATAGGCCCCTCACGACGGCCTGATCATCGATCCTTTCGAAGGATGGATATACCAAGGCGGCAAGCAGCATAGACGTATGGGGGAATCTCTAGGTGGTCTTCTTGACGACCACTCTACCTGTTTTCAGGACCCGCACGCAGCTCCCCCTTGGTCTCGGCATGTTACATAGCCCTGTTGCTTATCGCATTATTTGTACAAATACACTTAATCAACTTATAATGAAAACAGTTTGCGGCCCAACTTATGTGGCACTGGCTTACTACTTCATTTTATTTCGCTATCTTATCGATTGCACCCGTACACTTTGGTACGCTTTAATTCGCCAGGGGCTTCATTGCGCTCCATACTACGGCAACAAAGTCCGAACACTTTTTGCAGTATAGTTCGGCACCCCGAATTTAGCATTATATGCATCGGCTCCGAATCATGTCTTTGGTCAATAGTTGGGTTGCCCGGCTCCTGTGCTTGCTACCTTATGTTCCGTCCTATCGGCTAGGGTAGTAAAGGGAGAACTACTGCGATTGTGTTTCTGGTTTATCCGGGTAAACACCTCAGTTGAGAAAGCCGAAAACTAACTGTCATGATGCGGCGAGAGCTGGTCAGCTATTCGGAGGTTAAAATCTCTTGCGATTTTTTCCCGCATTATGCGACGGATCGGCCTCCACCCGATCAGGTGTCTACAACACCCTAGTCCGGATTAACAAATGCTAACTAGGGGCTGCGCCTACATTTCTATTGTCAAACTCCTATGGCTAAGTGAGGTGATAAAGCCACATAGTCCGATTGCCTGGTTCGCTGCACTAAACACCTCCATCAAGGACAAAACTCTTGGATCAAGAGTGTTTAGGTTTCAACCCGAACACCCCCGTACTACCTACGCGGGGGCTGAAGCCGACGACTGGCCAACTCTCAGATTTAATAAAACGGCCGCACAGGAGGCAAAATTTTAAATAAACAACAAGCATTATATTACATATCGGCTTTGTTTCGTAATACAGGACGGGATAACATGAATGTCTTCATTCAAAGATAATGTCTTTTGCACACTGGCCCTCTACAATGCGGGATCCCTTCAGGACATCATCAAAATACCGCTCGGGCGTGCAATGCTCCTTGCCCGCGGGCGGTCCCTCGGTCGCGAGCTTGACGGCGTCCATCTTCGCCCACTGCACCTTGACACGGGCGAAGGCCATCCGCGCACCTTCAATGCAGACCGACCGCTTGATGGCATCAAGCCGAGGGCAGGCATCGACCAGCCACTTCACGAGCCCGAAGTAGCTGCTGGGTATGGCTTCGGCAGGCCATAGACAGATTATCAAATCCTTCATGGCCAATTCGGCCACCCTATGCAATTCGGTCAGCTGTTTCAGCTGATCGCTAAAGGGCACCGGATGCTCTGGCGCAAGGTACTGCGACCAGAACAGCTTCTCCGTTGAGCTCCCCTCTTCGGCTCGGGAGAACTCCGCAGCATCAGCAACACTGCGCGGCAGATCCGCAAACGCTCCTGGAGAACTCCAAATCCTTGTCAATAAGAGGTACCTTTTCTTCACAAATTTGCTCTGCATAATAAAGGCCTTACTCGCCGCGATTTTCCTGGCCTCCTGGATTTCCTGGAGGGCGCCCTGGGCTTCAACCCGGGCTTCTTGTGCGCTTTGGCGGCCCTTAGCAAGTTTGAACTCTTGGTCCGCATTCTTGCACTCCAAGGACTCGCATTTCTTCATGGTGTCCTGGAGCTCCTGCTGGACCTCCCCGACCCTGGCCTCGTATTTTTCGCGGGCGGCTTGTTCCTTTGCCGCTCTCTTCTGGGCCTCGGCCAGCGCATTCTTGAGGGTCTCCATCTCGGTCGCAGCTCCTACGAAATATCATGATACCATGATCAACACAAACAATTCATATCTTTCTAGATCTGAATAGGCCATTGCATACCTTGCTTGTCCTCTAGCTGTTTTTTCACACGACCGAGCTCTTCCTCGGCCCGCTCCAGACTCTGCTTCAGTTTGGAGACTTCGGCAGAATGGGAGGTCGCAGCCAGCATTGACGCCTGCTTATTCACATAGACACGTATGGTTAGTTTCCTGCGAAAATTATTTGATCCTCTGTCCGACTTTTCTTTTCGAACACCGGACAGAGTCTCAGGGGCTACTGTCTATACTATGACATTCTTTTTGCATAAATTACGTCGCATACCTCAAAGCCTGTTAGAAGGCTGGCGTAGGCTTCGGTCAGTCTGCTCTTAGCGGACTGAACCCTCTCAACCACCGTACCCATGAGGATACGGTGTTCCTTAACAATGGAAGCACTTTGCAGCACTTCTAGTAGAGTATCCAGTTCCTCTGGATGGGCAGAGGTCACCGGCGGAATAGGTGCACCTCCTTCTTTCGAAGGAGGCTGCTTGCCTGATTCCGGAGCCGTATGGGCCTCCGGAATAGTATTCGGCTGGGGGCCGAATTGGATATGGCCCCCATCGCCAGTCTCCGGGGGGATTTGCTCCCCCATGTGTCCGGCGGCCGAGGTATCACCCTCTGGTGCCACCCTGACGGCCTCCTGTATCTCTCCCTGGCATGGGGAGGTCCTTCGGGACAACACCTCGGCGTCGTCCATAGCCCTGGGAGAGGAGGCCGCCGGAAGTGACCCGCTGTCCATCACCTTCGGATCCAGTGAATTCCCCGAAGATGAGGATCGCTGGGGGTGGGCGTGGGCCGGACTGCAGCGAATGATTCGACATATTAAAACCACAAAGTAAAGAAGTTGGATATATGTGTGTATAAGTGCCTTTGAGTACTTATGATTCGGCCAGGGGCTTCTCCCTGGGGCGCCACTCGGAGCTGCTATCAGTGTCCAGCGCGGAGTTGTCCGCAAGGGAGACCCTCCCCTTCTTAGACGCCTTTGCCTCCAGATGCGTGGAGGCCGCCTTTTTCTTCCTTCCCCCCAGAGGGGGAGAGTTGCTTTCCTCCTCCTCGTCGTCGTCCTTGATGGGGGAGGAGTGGGTTTCGGCGTCTTCGGACGTCACGTCCGAAGTACCTTTATGGTAGAGGCCACTTCTGCTCTCCTTGGCCTTCTTCTCCGGCGCCTCGTAGGGCGCCGGAATCAGCATCTTCATCAGAAGTGGAATAGCTGGGTCTTCAGGCAGCGGGGCCGGACACTGGATCCACTCCGCCTTCCTTGTCCAGCCCTGAAAGGACAGATAGGGAAGCTTACACATATTCCTTGAATATATAGGTGAAGGATACACCTTGAAATGCGAAAAACTTACCGGACTGGCGGGATGGGTGAGGTTGTACCCACGGTCCTCGGTCTTCTTCGGCCATGTCTCATTGGCCTTAAAAAGCACCTTCCAGATGCCTTCGTGTGTAGCACCGAAGAACTGTTGCAAGGTCTGGTGCTTGGCCGGATCGAACTCCCACAAATGGCAAGTCCGGCTTTGACAAGGAAGGATCCGGCGAAAAAGCATCACTTGGATCACGCTGACGAGCTTAATGTTCTTGTCTACCATGCTCTTGATGCGCGTCTGCAGCACTGTCAGCTCGTCCGACGTAGCCCAGTCCAGGCCCTTCTCTAGCCAGGAGGTGAGCCGCATCGGGGGCCCGGACTTAAATTCAGGAGCCGTGGCCCAGGTGGTGTCACGGGGCTCTGTGACGTAGAACCACTGCTGTTGCCACCCTTTGACGGTCTCCACGAAGGTACCTTTGGGCCATGAGACATTGGACATCTTGCTCACCATAGCGCCTCCGCAGTCTGCGTGTTGACCACCCACCACCTTCGGCTTCACATTAAAGGTCTTCAGCCACAATCCGAAGTGGGGTGGGATGCGGAGGAAGGCCTCGCACACGACAATGAATGCCGAGATGTTAAGGAAGGAGTTTGGGGCCAGATCATGGAAATCTAGCCCGTAGTAGAACATGAGTCCGCGGACGAATGGGTGGAGAGGAAATCCCAACCCGCGGACGAAGTGGGGGATGAATACCACCCTCTCATGGGGCTTCGGGGTGGGGACGATCTGCCCCTTGGCCAGAAGCCGGTGGGTGATTTCCTGGGCCAAGTACCCCGCCTCCCAGAGCTTCGTGATGTCCTTCTCCGTGACGGGGGAGGCCATCCACTTGCCCTGCGCTCCAGATCCGGACATGGTCGGAGTGCTTTTTTGAGGCGGAAAGGATGGAAGCTTGGGCGCTGGAGCTCAAGAATGGGTGGGCAGAGAGAAAGAAGGCATGGGTGAAAGGTGAATCCTTATCTCTTTATAAAGGCAGCGAATATCAAGCGCCTCCCCATTCGCCTTAAAACTCGCCTATTCCCCAAGGGTTGTGCAGACGGCGCGGTTGGATTACCCATGCCCGTATTGATGAGAATCCCGCAATAAGGGGACACGATCTCTGCTTTGACAAGACGTGCTAATGGAAACCGCATCTCGAAACACGGAGCGGGAGGCTAAAAACGGCTCGAAATAATGACCGGGTGGAGACGTGGCGTCTCACTACAGAAGATGTCAGTAGATGGGACTTGTTAAATATTATACTCTTTGCGGAGCTTATTTTGCAGAGCCGGACACGTTATCTATGTTCGAAGACTACTTTGAAATATTTGGAGGAGGAACCCGCCTTGCAATGCCGAAGACAATCTGCGAGCCGGACACATTGTCATTGAATCCTGGTTCAGGGGCTACTGAGGGAGTCCTGGATTAAGGGGTCCTCGGGCGTTCGGGCTATGTGACGTGGGTCGGACTGATGGGCCATGAAGATACAAGATAGAAGACTTCCTCCTGTGTCCGGATGGGACTCTCCTTTGCGTGAATGGCAAGCTTGGCGTTCGGATATGAAGATTCCTTCCTCTGTAAACCAACTCTGTACAACCCTGGGCCTCTCTGTTGTCTATATAAACCAGAGGGTTTAGTCCGTAGAGGCAATCACAATCATACATGCTAGACATCTAGGGTTTAACCATTACGATCTCGTGGTAGATCAACTCTTGTAATCCTCATATTCATCAAGATCAATCAAGCAGGAAGTAGGGTATTACCTCCATCAATAGGGCCCGATCCTGGGTAAACATCGTGTCCCCCGTCTACTGTTACCATCGACCTTAGACACACAGTCCGGGACCCCCTACCCGAGATCCGCTGGTTTTGACACCAATAACGACCCTAACGCAACGATGGAGATCAAGGTGTCGAGTCGGTGACGATGGAGATCATGACGATGCTTTGGAGATGGAGATCAAAAGTACAAGATGATGATGGCCATATCATGTCACATATTTTGATTGCATGTGATGTTTATCCTTTATGCATCTTATTTTGCTTAGAACGGCGGTAGCATTATAAGATGATCCCTTCACTTAGTTTCAAGATAAAAGTGTTCTACCCGAGTATGCACCATTGCCAAAGCTCATCATTTCGAAGCACCTCGTGATGATCGGGTGTGATAGACTCTATTTTCACATACAACGGGTGTAAGACAGTTTTGCACATGCAGAATACTTGGGTTAAACTTGACGAGCCTAGCATGTACACACATGGTCTCGAAACACTGGAGACTGAAAGGTCGAACATGAGCCATATATTAGATATGATCAACATAGAGAGGTTCACCATTGATGACTACCCCATCTCACGTGATGATCGGACATGGGTTAGTTGATTTGGATCATGTGTCACTTACTTGAGGGATGTTTATTTAAGTGGGATTTTATTACTATTTGATTAATTGAACTTAAATTTATCATGAACTTAGTCTTATAGTTTTGCATATCTATGTTGTAGATCAATTGCCCGAGCTACCGCTCCCCTGAATTTTAATGCGTTCCTAGAGAAAGCTAAGTGGAAAGATGATGGTAGAACCTACACAGACTGGGTCTGTAACTTGAGGAATATCCTCATTGTTGCACAGAAGAATTATGTCCTTGATGCACGACTAGGTGAAAGGCCTGCTGCAGGAGCTACTGCAGATGTTATGAATGTCTGGCAAGCTCGATCTGATGACTACTCAATAGTTCAGTGTGCCATGCTTTACGGCTTAGAACCGGGACTTCAAAGACGTTTCGAATGTCATCGAGCATATGAGATGTTCCAAGAGTTGAAGTTAATATTTCAAGCAAATGCCTGGGTTGAGAGATATGAAGTCTCCAACAAGTTCTATAGCTGCAAGATGGAGGAGAACAGTTCTGTCAGTGAACACATACTCAAAATGTCTGGGTATCATGACCACTTGACTCAGCTGGGAGTTGATCTTCCAATTGATGGTGTTACTGACAGAGTTCTTATTTCACTGCCACCAAGCTACAAAGGCTTCATGATGAACTATAATATGCAAGGGATGAATAAAACAATTCCTGAGCTCTTCGCAATGCTTAAGGCCGCGGAGGTAGAAATCAAGAAGGAGCATCGAGTGTTGATGGTTAACAAGACCACTAGTTTCAAGAAAAAGGACAAGGGAAAGAAAGGGAACTTCAAGAAGAATGGCAAGCAAGTTGCCACTCCCCGGAAGAAGCCCAAAGCTGGACCCAAGCCTGAAACTGAGTGCTTCTACTGCAACAGGAATGGTCACTGGAAGCGGAACAACCCCAAATACTTGGCGGATAAGAAGGATGGCAAAGTGAGCAAAGGTATATTTGATATGCATGTTATTGATGCGTACCTTACTAATGCTTGTAGTAGTGCCTGGTATTTGATACTAGTTAGGTTGCTCATATTTGTAACTCGAAACAGGAGCTACGGAATAAACGAAGATTGGCTAAGGACGTGGTGACGATGCGCGTCGGAAATGGTTCCAAGGTCGATGTGATCACCGTCGGCACGCTACCTCTACATATACCTTCGGGATTAGTTTTAGACCTCAATAATTGTTATGTGGTGCCAGCGTTGAGCATGAACATTATATCTGGATCTTGTTTATTGCGAGACGGGTATTCATTTAAATCAGAGAATAATGGTTGTTCTATTTATATGAGTAATATCTTTTATGGTCATGCAACCTTGATGAATGGTCTATTCTTGTTGAATCTCGATCCTAGTGATACACATATTCATAATATTGATGCCAAAAGATGCAAAGTTGATAACGATAGTGCAACATATTTGTGGCACTGCCATTTAGGTCATATTGGTGTAAAGCGCATGAAGAAACTCCACGCAGATGGACTATTGGAATCACTTGATTATGAATCATTTGATACTTGCGAACCATGCCTCATGGGCAAGATGACTAAAACTCCGTTCTCCGAAACAATGGAGTGAGCTAATGACTTATTGGAAATAATGCATACTGATGTATGCGGTCTGATGAGTGTTGAGGCACGCGGTGGGTATCGTTATTTTCTGACCTTCACAGATGATTTGAGTAGGTACGCGTATATTTATTTGATCAAACACAATCTGAAACATCTGAAAAGTTCAAAGAATTTCAGAGTGAAGTGGAGAATCATCATAACAAGAAATAAAGTTTCTACGATCTGATCGCGGAGGCGAATATTTGAGTTATGAGTTTGGCCTTCATTTAAAACAATGTGGAATTGTTTCACAACTCACGCCACCTGGAACACCACAGCGTAATGGTGTGTCCGAATGTCGTAACCATACTTTATTGGATATGGTGCATACTATGATGTCTCTTAACGATTTACCACTGTCGTTTTCGGGTTATGCATTAGAGACAGCCGCATTCACGTTAAATAGGGCATCTTCTAAATCCGTTGAGACGACACCGTATGAAGTGTGGTTTGGCAAGAAATCTAAGCTGCCGTTTCTTAAAGTTTGGGGTTGCGACACTTATGTCAAAACGCTTCAGACTGATAAGCTCGAACCAAAATCGGAGAAGTGCGTCTTCATAGGATACCCTAAGGAAACAATTGGGTACCCCTTCTACCACAGATCCGAAGGCAAGATCTTTGTTGCCAAGAATGGAACCTTTCTAGAGAAGGGGTTTCTCTCGAAAGAAGTGTGTGAGAGGAAAGTAGAACTTGATGAGGTAATGGTACCTTCTCTCAATTTGGAAAGTAGCACATCAGAGAAATCCGTTCCCGTGATGCCTACACCAACTAGAGAGGAAGCTAATGATGATGATCATGAAACTTCAGATCAAGTTACTACTCGACCTCGTAGGTCGAACAGAGCACGTTCCGCACCAGAGTGGTACGGTAATCCTGTCCTGGAAGTCATGTTATTAGACCACGGCGAGCCTACGAACTATGAAGAAGCTATGATGAGCCCAGATTCCGATAAATGGCTTGAGGCCATGAAATCTGAGATAGGATCCATGTATGAGAACAAAGTATGGACTTTGGTGGACTTGCCCGATGATCGGTAAGCCATTGAGAATAAATGGATCTTCAAGAAGACGATAGACGATGATGGTAATGTCACCATCTACAAAGCTCGACTTGTCGCGAAAGGTTTTCTACAAGTTCAAGGGGTTGACTATGATGAGACCTTCTCACCCGTAGCAATGCTTAAGTCGGTCCGAATCATGTTAGCAATTGCCACATTTTATAATTATGAAATCTGGCAAATGGATGTAAAAACTACATTCCTTAATGGATTTCTTAAAGAAGAGTTGTATATGATGCAACCAGAGGGTTTTATCGATCCGAAAGGTGCTAACAAAGTGTGCAAGCTCCAGTGATCCATCTATGGACTAGTGCAAGAATCTCGGAGTTGGAATATATGCTTTGATGAGGTGATCAAAGCATACGGTTTTATACAAACTTATGGTGAAGCATGTATTTACAAGAAAGTGAGTGGGAGCTCTGTAGCATTCCTGTTATTATATGCGGATGACATATTGTTGATCAAAAATGATATAGAATTTCTGGATAGCATAAAAGGATACTTGAATAAGAATTTTTCAATGAAAGACCTCGGTGAAGCTGCTTATATATTGGGCATCAAGATCTATAGGGATAGATCGAGACACTTAATAGGACTTCCACAAAGCACATACCTTGAGAAAGTTTTGAAGAAGTTCAAAATGGATTAGTCAAACAAAGGGTTCTTGCATGTGTTACAAGGTGTGAAATTGAGTCAGACTCAAAGCTCGACCACTGTAGAAGATAGAGAGAAAATGAAAGTCATTCCCTATGCCTCAGCCATAGGTTCTATCATGTATGCTATCACTGGTACAACGAGGTGCTATATACACGGGTTTTAACCCCTTTCCGTGACGGCATACTGAACCATCGCTGAGTGAGTGTGTGCGATGGGGGGGGTCCTTCCCACACGACCCAGAAACCGTCAGGGATATGCCCTCCTAGCACACACGCTCGACAAAATGAGGTTGTGTGCGACGGGCGAGCGATGAAATATGATTATACGTACAGTTGTGCTAAAAAATACAATTATACAGGCCAAATCGCTTTCAGTCGTAAGTACATCCCACACAGTCAGTCCCGGCTAAATGTTTCCGTTCGTATGTACATTCCACACAGTCAATCCAAGGAATACATTTCCGTTAGTATGTACATCCCACACAGTCAATCCAAGAAGTGCGTTTTTGTTTGTATATACATCCCACACAGTCACTCCAAGGAAATCGTTTCTGTTTGTAGGTACATCACACACAATTTTCCCCATTAAATCGTTTGTGATAGTGTTGCCATTGCATACGATATTAACAATTTTACTGTTTGCGTTATTGAATGCATCACACACGGTTCCTAGAAGAAACTGTGTGGCATAAGCTGTCCGTCACACACACTTTTTATGTGGTAAACGTTTGTGCAATGTGACCTAACGCAAACAGTTTTCAAGAGGAAGTCGTGTGTGATTGTTCATTGATCCAACACGGTTTATTCCTAGAAACTATGTGCATTGCCTGAGGTCATCGCCCAAGGTGTTTTCTCAATAACCGTTTGCAATAGAAAAACCCAATTAGTGGGCTAATCGGTCATTAGCAGGCTAATTGTCCTATTATTAATAATCCATTTATTACTCTAATTGACATTTCATATTAAGCACACAATATATTTCACTTTCATATTAAGGAAGCAGGATTTCATAATTGAAATACATAAAAGTACAACATCATATAGCTTCAGCACTCAGCTACCCCATTACACAACTGCACCAGCACCAAGTTTCATATGGAACATCTATAACCTTCCAAAATTAGCATCATAGATGTTACATAGAAAATGAATCTTATCTGGTAAACTGCTAAAGTGGAAGGCGAATATTGAGCCTTCATTGATGTTGAAGGTCTTTGCAACTTTAGGCTAGTGCTTGTGGATGATTGACTGTCCATCCTTCGTCCTCTTTAGGAACACTTCAATATTGAACCGTGGGTGTTGTATGAATACCTTCCTGGCCTCCTGACCATACATGTGGTTTGAGAGGTAATCATAAGTGAACTGCTTTGGAAAGGCCTAAAAATAAGGATGTGCATAAATATCTTCTCTAGATTGAAAACGGGGGCAAAGGAATAAAAAAAGCCAATGTATAATAGTTAGTACCATCCTGTAGTGAACTGATCTCACTGGTACAAGGAGGTGCTATACAAACGGTTTTTAACCCCTTTCTGCGACGGCGTTCTTAACCGTCGCCTAGTGAGTGACTGCGATAGGGGGGACCTTCCCACACGACCCAGGAATCGTCGGGGATATGCCCTCCTGGCACACACGCTCGGCAAAATGAGGTCGTATGCGACAGGCGAGCGATCAAATACGATTATACGTATAGTAGTGCTAAAAAAATACAATTATACAGGCGAAATCATTTCCGGTCGTAAGTGCATCCCACACAGTGAGTCCACGCTAAATGTTTCCGTTTGTATGTACATTCCACACAACCAATCCAAGGAATACATTTTCGTTAGTATGTAGATCCCACACAGTTAATCCAAGAAGTACGTTTCCGTTCGTATATACATCCCACACAGTCACTCCAAGGAAATCGTTTCCGTTCGCAGGTACATCGCACACAATTTTCCAAATTAAATAGTTTGTGATAGCGTTGCCATTGCACATGATATTAACAATTTTATCATTTGCGTTACTGAATGCATCACACACGGTGCATAGAAGAATCTATGTGGCAAAGGCTGTCCATCACACACACACTTTTTATGTGGTAAACATTTACGCAAGGTGGCCTAACGCAAACAGTTTTCAAGAGGATGTCGTGTGTGATTGTTCATTGATCCAACACGGTTTGTTCCTAGAAACAGTGTGCGTTGCCTGAGGTCATCGCCCATAGTGTTTTCTTAATAACCATTTGCAATAGAAAAACCAAATTAGTAGGCTAATTGGCTACTAGCAGGCTAATTGCCCTATTGTTAATAATCCATTTATTAATCTAATTGACATTTCATATTAATCACACAATATATTTCATTTCCATATTAAGGAAGCAGGATTTCATAATTGAAATACATCAGAGTACAACATCATATAGCTTCAGCACTCAGCTACCCCATTACACAATTGCACCAGCACCAAGTTTCACATGCAACATCTACAACCTTTCAAAATTAGCATCATAGACGGAACGACAAATGAATCTCATCTGGAAAACTGCTGAAGCGGAAGGCAAATATTGAGCCTTCGTTGATGTTGAAGGTCTTTGCAACTTTAGGCCAGTTCCTGTGGATGATTGACCGTCCATCCTTCGTCCTCTTCAGGAACACTTCAATATTGAACCATGGGTGTTGTATGAAAACCTTCCTCGCCTCCTGGCCATACAGGTGGTTTGAGAGGTAATCATCAGTGAACTGCTTTGGAAAGGCATGAAAACAAGGATATGCATAAATATCTTCTCCAGATTTGAAATGGCGCAAAGGAATTCAAAAGAAAACGAATAATAGTTAGTATCACCCCGTAGTGAACTGGCGTCTTCTTCATTATGCAGACAAAGATCTTGTTTTTGTTTTGTTGCTAATTTCTTTATCATAACAATCTTTCTGAGTGTATTGACTTGACTGATATTAATGGACAACTCATGTCCACATACGCAAAAGGGTCAAACAATGGGTCAAAACCTCTGACAGCATGACCTACATGTGCAAGACCAAATTGTTAAAAACCTAATATTCAAAAACAAGAAGTGGAAAGGTGTGTTATTAACTACAACATGCCTAATATTTAAAAACAAGCAAACGTAGTCATTCAAACTTGTATTGTGCAAGTCTAAGTGCACTAGTTATTGGCCCTGTTTGGATCCATAGGTTAGAGTTAGTTTGAGCTAGTTTGGGCTCAAATACCCCTAAAGTATCCAAACGTGAGGGCTAGTTTGAGCTAGTTGCGCCAAACCCACCCAAAAGAACTATCCCACCCAAGAGGTGCTGATTGGGGCTAGTTCTCCAAGTGCATTTATTGTCAATGTAACACTGTCATCCAAACACCTCTTTGGCTAGAGTTAGTTCAGGGTTAGTCATTGTTGATCATCATTATTATTTAGGAAACATAGGATAGCGTAGGATTTATTCTACCTTGAATCGTACTCCAAGATGACCATGTACTCCTATATATATGCCCACGAGGCTCAAGCAATACAATCAACTATTCCACCAATCTCTCTCCCCCTTTTAACTGTCATGAGCTAGAAACTAACTCTAACCTCTAGCTAAGTTAGAGTATCCAAACAGTGCCATTGTTAAATCAAATGGAAAGGCGTGTTCAATACTCCCTCCGGTCCTTTTTACTCTGCATATAAGAATTGTCTGAAGTCAAACTTCATAAAGTTTGACCTTATTTATATGAAAAAATATAAAAACCTAGCATGCTAAAGTTATACAGTATGAAAATCAAAGTCATGACACATGTATTGATATTTATTTCATATTGTGAATGTTGGTATTTTGTTCTATAAAGTTGGTCAAACTTTAAGAGGCCTGACTTTAGACAAATCTTATATGCAAACTAAAAAGATTCGGAGGGAGTACAAGATGCTTAACAACAACCAAATATAGTCATTCATAGAGCTATTGTTAAATTTGGTATTGATGAAATTGAACTGCACAGTTCATACTAGCACATATAGAACACCACACTGTTAATAGCTGAAATAAACAAGGCATACTAGGAACAACCAAAGATGGCAATTGAAACAGGACATATGCTAACTACAAACAACCGAACAACCACAAACTGTAGAAATAAACAAGACGTAATGCAAACAACATAATATACCAATAAATAATGGACAGGTTCTCACTAAAAAAGGGATTCGAGAAAACAAATCATGGGTGTTCTCACTTGTCACAGATTGGCTCCTCTTCGTGATCGCTGTCGATGAGGTCTGACTTGCCAGCTGAGGATCCCAGGACAATATCGCAGAACGTGTCCTTCAGAAATGACAAAAGGGGCTCCATGGCGATGAAGGATGGCAAATTGTTCAGAACGAGCCGCATGAGATCAGCGGCAGGGCCATCGATGAGATCAACGGTTGTCGAACCCGAAGGGTTGGGGGTGGGCAACTTAACCTATGACATAACCCGTGTCAAGCCGTCGGTGTCGACGACCTCAATGTCATAGCCGGCATCCGCGACATGCCAGAATACTCTAGCCTGCTGATTGAAAGGCTTAATCTAGGTCCAGTCATCATCGTTAGCATCCTCGGCGGCCACCTCGCTGACATCGGGCAAAGAGGCCGCGGCAAACTCTTTTGGGCCATTCGCTCCTCGAGCTCCCAGGGAAGCGTAGCCGGGCTTAGGCTGCGATGCTCTGGAGTGGGGGAGGGGGATGGGGATCTCTGGGAAGGGGGCGTTTCATAGGCGTCATCTAAGAAACTCAGGGCGGCGAGGGTATGTATATCGGTGGGTAAACTGCACGGGCAGACCGGCAGAGGTTGACGATGGAGGCGGCATGGCGGCGGCGGCGGTGACCTAGCTAGGTTTGGAGTGAGGGAGGGGTGGTGTGTATGTGTGTGATCGGGGGATTTGGGGTGAGCGAAGGATTTGGGGTGTGTGTGTGGAGGGGGTCCAAGGTGGTGTTTGAGGAAATGCCGCAGGTACTGAAAATTTTACTAGGCGGGAGTAAAATGGCGGGGCTACCAAAAATTTGGATCAAGGGATTGAAGCAGAGCGGGGCGGGAGTAAAATGCTGGGGCTACTGAAAATTTGGATCTACTGATTGAAGCAAAGCGAGAGTAACAGACATCGCACACGGTCCAGACATACTAATCGTGTGCTATCAAACAGAAAAACCATCTACGCGGACGCAGGTAGATATTTTCGAGATTGCGAGGGAGTAGATATTTTCGAGAGGGGGAGGGAAGCCTCGTGGATCCCAATCTACTGTGATCATGTGGGTGACAGGGGCAGGGGCGCGGCACACGGGTAGTCCTAGGGAACCGTGTCTATTTCGTACCCGACCGCAGATGGTTGCTGCATCCGACTCGTCTGCTGTTTATAAATTTGGCCAAAAAACGCGAGAAAGGGTCAGAACACAAACACACTTGCATGTCGACCAAATATATGTATGGAAATGGTGGTTTTATGTTCAAATACCCAATGCACAACTTTGATGTGGCACCTGTCGCACAAAGCACACGTTATTATTGCTAGCCCCCCCAAACACACACACACACACACACTTCGTGTTGCCTGGAGGGGAATCCTAGCTATGAACGCATGCCCCCAAATAGCTAGGTCTGACATCTCACCGTACTATAACACAAAACCGAAAGGAGTACATCAACCCCCCTCCCCCTTTTGCTTCCAATCAAATATGGACCGTGTGCGGGCCCATAGATGTATTCTTCTGGTGTTAGATGGGTGACACCACTTACCAACCACACCTGCGGGTGGCCCGATGTGTGTGTGTGTGTGTGTGTGAAAACAATGTGCTATGATATTTAAATACCAAATCACAAATTTGTTGTGGCACATGTGCATCACAAATTAACCGGGCATCCCCAACCCCACGGACGTTCATCTAGTACAAAGTAGTATTGTGCCCCCCCCCCACACACACACTTTGAGTCGGTGGGAGGGAGCATCTCACCAAGGCATATTATAAGACTGACCAAGAAGAATCACCACCTTGGTCATATAACCTCTCTTGTTTGTTGGGTCAGAGTCACGCATTGACGTTCCACACGTGGCCCCACAAAATAGGCTAGCTTGTCGCCGATAACCACGCGAGGGAGTGCCTGAAGACAACCACTGCGTGCATGTGGCCCAAACATATGTATGAAGTGTCATGTGGTCTTTGAATATACCCAATGCACAACTTTGATTCATGTGTATGCGAGCCCTCAAACTTAGGTCTCAAATCTCACCATGATCGACGTACGACTATACGGTAACGCGAACCAAGAGAAGAAGAATCCACCCCGGTAACCTCTCTCGCGTTGTTGGACGAAGTGATGGAGACATCCATGCAGGCCCACAAATATATAGGCCGTCGATGATAACCAAGCGAGGAAAAGTGTCCGAAGACAACCACTGCATGTATATGCCCCAAACATATGTATGGACATGCGTGATGCATGCGTATATATGTTTGAATACCGAAAGCACAACATTTTTATGTGGTGCATGCATGCGTCGAAAAATGCATAGTCCCCACACAGATCTGGTTCATCATGCGTCGCGTGCTCCGTCCCCCCCCCCCCCCCGCCCCACCACTTTGACCCGGTGGGAGGGATTCGTGCGTACACATGCACGCGAAGTATAGTTGCATGTTCCAAACTGTATAAACGAACCAAAATTTAATACCCTCTTAATTATAAGTCAAATTAACCTCTATCGCTATCGGTCAAAGTGATTGAACAAACGGGCACACAGAGATGGAGGAAGCATCTCATTGATAACCCCGTGAGTGAGTGCTAGAGGACAACCGCCATCGCTTACTTGTGGGCCAAACACATATGTATGGAGATGTGTGGTTGTGATGTTTGAATACCTAATATATATGCAGAACTTTGATGTGGCGCCTGCCTCGGAAACCTTTAAGTCCTCCACACACGAACCGAGGTTCATGACACGTAGTATATATATGTTGCCCCCTCCCCTCTTCAACGCATAATATATACTCCTACGTACATACTGTAACACAACCCGGAAATAATCCTCCTTGTTCGTCAAATTACATTTCTCGTTGTGTCATATATTAGATGGACGATGACCTCGCGGGCCCATGAGGGAAGAGTGGCAGGCGAATGAGTGACAACCATCGTCTGCACGTGGCCCAATGTGTTGGTGATGTTTTCAATACCCAATATGCACAACTTATTTGTGGCACCTGCCTTGAAAACCGAAAAGTCCCCACACGGAGCAAGATCGATTCATTATGTGTGTGTAGTTATATGTGCTGCCCCGGCCCCCTCCTCCCCTCTTCGATGCACACTATATACTCCTACCGCAACACAACCCAAAAAGAAACCTCCTTGCTAGGTCAAAGTGATGGAGGACAACCTCGCAGGCCCATGGATGGAAGCATGACATGCGAGTGAGTGTCCTATATGATGCATAGTCTTGGCCCCGGCCACCCTCTTCAACGCGTACTATATATATACTCCTACCGTAAGTATAACAAAAACCAAAAAAATGACCATTCTTGTTGGTCAAATTAACCTCTCTCATCGCATGTCATAGTGCTGGACGGCGACCTTGCGGGCCCACGTGACTGAGTGTCCTAGGACCACCGCGTGCATGTGGCCCAAAGATGCATGTCAAATTTTTCTACAGCGAACATGCGACCAAAGGAGTTTAGTGTTGAAAATTGAAAAAAAAAATAGATAACATCTATTCGTTTTTTATACATTGATTGATTTCCCAGGGATTTAAATGTAAAAAATCAAATTTGATCTACATGAGACCTGTGATAGTGCACAAAAATGGATTGCAAAATAATATGTGTACGTGTCCCTGGGTGCATGTTTAGTCCCCATGCAAGAAATTTCTAACATCTAGAATCTTGATTTTAAAATCCAATAAATCCAAAACTAAGTTGAAATTCAGGAAACTTATCGTGGTGTCATATGGACACCAATAGACTGTGATATTCTTTTTTTTCAAATTGAGACAAGTTTTGATATAATCTTCTTACATACAGGAAATTATAAATAATTATCAACCAATATCGCAAACGAACTCTTTATTCAAACCGTGTGCGTTAGACCACAAATGTAAGTGTCGTGCTTCGGTTAAGCAATAAAGCGACATAATTAATCATCAAAAAGGAAAGATCAATATAATACGTGATGCGCATGCGTCCCGTGTGCCGTACGAGCATGCGTGAGTTGACGAAACACATGCTAGCACGCAAACCGGGAGGCCGAGGCATGCGCGTGTTCGCCACGCACTCACCGTGGGGCGTGCTAGTAGCTGTGTGAAATGACGGTAGGCGTGCCAATAGTCCGCCGTGCAGGCTCACCAGGAGGCGAGCCAACCCTTTGACACCCGCCCACCTCGCTCCCACTGCTCCATATTAATGGTGCACCCTCCTTGCTCCATGAAATGATGGTATAGGAATGCTAGAAGTCCACCGCGCAGGCTCACCGAGAAACGAGACAATCTTTGACCGCCGCCCGCCTCTCTCCCACTGGTCCGTATTAATGTGGCACCCGAGGGGCCGCACCCCCCATCCTCGCCACACACACAATCCTCTCTCTCCGCCCGCATCCTCGACGCCGCTCTCAGTCCTCAAAGCCGGCACCCCCATCCTCGCCACACACACCTCTCTCTCCGCCCACATCCTCGACACCACTCTCAGTCCTCAAAGCCGTCAGTGTATGAGGATGCTGTTGAAGCGCCCAATCGGAGGGAGTGGCGACGTCAGGGCTGCTGAAGCACCGGAACACGACGTGAATATGGAGACAGAGGTTTCCGTCGCCACCGACGAGGTGGAGAACGAGGCTACCAACAAGCGGAGGCAGGTCGAGAAAGAACCGCAAGCGACTCTGGCAGGCCTAGACTTCATCAGTAGCCTCCCCGATGATATGTTGACAGTCATCATATACCTCCTCCCAATCAGATATGGGACGAGGACAACCGCCCTTTCCCGACGGTGGCGCCCCCTATGGCTCTCCACCCCTCTCGACCTCCTCGACGCCCACGAGCTCTACCATGGCTATCACACAAGCTTGAATGCCTTCTCCCAGATCCCCGACAGTCACCATGGCCCAATCAGAGGCCTTATCACGGGCAAGTTACATTCCAATGGCAAGGACCGAACCAAGCTTGACGAGTCGTTCCGATCCCCCGCCCAAGATCATCTCGAGGAGCTCAGTTTTAATGATGGGCATATGCGCTAGCTTCCAACGTCTGCGCTCCACTTCGCGGCCATGCTGCGCCTCACCAAGTTCAATAACTACCATGCCCCCCTTAATGACGTGCCCGCTCTTTTTCTACCACGACTGAAGCACCTCGAGCTCGTCACCGTCTACATCCCAAAGGATGACATGGAGCGCCTGCTTCACGGCTGTACTGCACTCGATTTCCTTCGTCGTTAGGCAATGAATTGGTCAAGTAGCTTCCACATCACCTCCAGGACTCTCCGGAATATTTATGTGTGTTGTTGGTGCTGCAACGAGAGATCACAAAAGGTGGACCACAATATGGTCATTGAGGACACACCTTCACTTGAGATATTACTTGTAGTTGATCAACAAGGTCCAAATGGAATCAATGTCATTTCTGCACCGAAATTGACAGTGGTGGGCTACTCGTCTGTCAAATACCACTACTTTCAGGTACAACAGTCACCTTCTACCTCTCCTTCTTGATATCAACATTATTTCTAGTTTTGAAGATGTATATCCGTCTGTCATCCAGCAAAGCTTCACCCAGATTCTACGCACAGTGAAGGTCTTGGCACTAGAATCTGTTGGCCCCAACCTGGACCAAGTTGTCAGTTTCCTGAGATGCTTTCCGTGCCTGAAGAAGCTATATATCAAGGTGATGTTCCTTTCCTGTTAAATGTTAACCATAAGGGAGTTCAATTTTTGGCACCTTTTCCCAAGTTTACAATGACAATGTACTACGATTTCTGAAGGAATTTTGGAGGATTTTAGGACATACACCCCCACCCCATATTTGGTGCTTGATTCATATGGTTACAATCCATAAGCATTTCTCCTTTGGATTCGTCTGTACTAGTTTTCTCAGGGAATTTTTCATCCAATCCAACCTCTTGTGAAGAAGGCTACAATTTTCTAGATTGTAATCAAATGCCCATGTTAATCATGTCAGATCGAAGATGGAAGGTTGGTGCATTTTACAAATCCTGCAAACCAAATAGGCGTGTAGTAGTGTTCAAAACTGCATGTAGGCACTGACACGTTCTCTTCTTTTGCAGATAATAATAGGCCCGGAGGTGGATAATGTTTATAACGACAATCACATCGAAGGCCTAGATCTGCATCTATCAAATATTACTTTGAACTCCTACCGAGGGACCTTAGCAGAGATTACATTCGCCAGGTTCTTTCTTGCCAGAGCAAGGGTGCTGAAGGTACTAAGGTGGAATACGCATTTAATTAGGAAAGATGAATGGTTCATTGATCAGAGCCGGCAGCTACTACAGAATGGAAGAGGCTCCAAAAAAGTTAAACTTCGTATTGGAAGAGCATATGACACAGTAATTGGTAGCCATTGTGTAAAACCCATACATGACTTGTCAGCGGCTGATCCCTTTGCAGAAATTACGAGGTTTGGAAAGCGGCCTTACTATTTTAATTTTTAGTTTGAACCTCTCTTATATCCATGTTCAGCTCATCAGCATGGGCGTTTGCAGTTGAATGAGCTGAATTTCATTTCTAATATCACTTTGAACCTTGTAATCTTTGAATTTGAGCCATGTAACTCTGGAATTTGAACCTTGTAATATTTTGGGCTTTTGTGGTACAATCGTTGAAATGGCATCATATGAGACTCTTAGATTGGTAGTAATGTTTTGACCTTAATATGCAATAGACTCAGATTTTATTAACCATTCACGACCAGGTATCCAGCCGGAAGCAGAGCAAGGGCAAACGTCGTCGCAACAAGATGTAGATGATTAGATGCTCGTTTCTCCTAGTTTAGTATGCATGTAATTGCTTACTTTGGTGTGTGGAAATGTTATGTGCGTAGTCACTTATGTAATTGTATGCCTAATTTGGTCATGCAATGTTGTTCTTATAAGTATACTAGTAGAATGCCCGTGCATTGCCACGGGCCATGGATATATATTTTTCCGGTTACACATATAAATGCAATGCATGTCAAGTTTCACATGTATAGAAATGATAGCCCGTAACAATGGAGAATTAAGTGAAATCCACTTCACTTATGATGTAAGTAAAATAGTAAATAAAAGAATCTAACAAAATTAAGTGTACATAGAGAACAATGATCCAAACAATTATCTGTTACATACTAATCTACTTGATGCATTTAAGATATTTCCATATAGTGTGAGGAATGTTGTCTTGAGCTTCATTTGCATGGTACAATGTGAGTCGCATCCATATTTTAGTGAGCTATAAATCTTAGGCTACATATAGATCACTTGGTTGGTACTTTCTATAAAAACAACTTGTTAGACTATGTGACATTTATGTCACCATATAGCAGCTGCTCAATTCTCCTTTTCTTGAAGATAAAAAAACAACGACTCTTCTCAACCGATCACTGCACAAACTGCCTCCCGCTCTCCCTCCATAGCCAGCCAGCCACCAGGTGTCACCGCATCTCATCTTCCCTCCATGATATCGTCGCCGCCATCTCTCCCTAGCATCTCAACCCCACGCCATGGCAAAGCCTACCCCCTCCTTTCCCCATCACCTCCCCTCTCTTCCACGTAGTCGCATGCCTTCTCTTCTCCCCTTCACGGCGTAGCCCAACTCCTTCTCTCTCTAACAACCTCTCACGCCACTGCCTCAGCAACAGACCAGCATGCCCGCCTATCTAGCATCCTAGGTTGCCAGATCTGGATGGGAGGTGCAGGGCTCATAGCTCTCCGTTAGTGCTAGCCAAGTAGCTAACCTGTCCGTAAGTGGGTTGGGCGACCTCGGGAACAATAGTGTGGCACGGCTAGGAGGAGGGACAACACCCTCGTCATCGGGCCCAGCCTTCTACCTAGCCCAGCCCACTAAACCTAGTCGCGTTGTCTCGCCACCGATCCATGACGAGGCCATCCCAAGCTGATTTCGATGCCAAGGAGTACACACCGCCACGTCAAGGGCAAACATTACGACGACGTGACCTGCTACTCACCATAGGGCCACCACATAGCAATTTTTATTATCATCGTATGCAACACTTATTGAGTGAAACAATTATTTGTGTGAACCTACTGTCGTGTAAAACTCGATAAGTTTAGTTTGCCTTGTATCTTGGCCTTTTTTCTGTCTTGGTAATGAACTAAGAACATATGATGGCTGGTATCATGATTTACCCCCCCCCCCCTATTTAGGTTGGTACAATCAATGACTTAGAATCTTGAAATACCTACATGATAGTTTGAGGCCTGCATATTTGTTGCTTCTATTGATGTCCACTCCCATATTTCCTTATTATGAGGAGCATCACTCCTCTTAAAAGGATCAAGACTACGCGGGCGCTCCTAGAGCACCGATTACCATGGTTGTTAGATTAACCCCCTTTTACCTAGAAATTAACCCATTGCCTTTCTATTATACTTTTTAGGCTTTAATTTATTTGCATAGAATTTACTGCTTAGCTCATCTATTGGATGATAATACAATGTAGTGATTCAATCACGACAATTATCTCCATATGACAGAGATATTTGAGGAATTATCAAAAGAAAAATTGCCAGCCAAATATCTCCATGAAGACGGACGATTCTTTTTTTTTTGCGGGTGAAACGAGCATTCATTAATTAAGTAATGTTTGTACACTCGTTTTCACAAATAGAACATAAATCATCAGGCCCAGCTTGCAGCCAAACCATCGTACGTTGGCTAGTACGTCCTATTTGAGCCATGCAATGCGCAGCCATGTTGGCTGTTCGTCGGACGTGGGCAAAAACATGACGCCGTACTCCATGCAATAGCCTCTTCGTCTCCTCGATAAACCCGGCCAACGAAGACATGTTAACTCTGCTGTCTGTCAAAGCTACCACTCCTTCTTTACAGTCTAGTTCCACAATTATGGGTTTCTCTGTACGTTGCAGCGCCAGGGACGTGCCCTCGAGACACGCTACTATTTCCGCCTCCATTGGTGTGTGGCATGATCGAAGAAACCGACACGACGAGAAGATGATGGCACCCGTGTCGTCCCTCAAGACCATGCCCGCACCTCCAGTACACTCGCCAGGGATATGTGACCCATCAACATTCAGTTTCACCCAGCCAGGTGGTGGTTTTACCCATGTAGATTCAGGTGTAACACTAGACTGAACCTCTGATTGCCTTGCCACTTGTGGCACCTTCTGAACCACCATCTTCCCTTTCACCAAGTCTCCTTGTGGTTGCTGTTTGATGCATAACACGGAGTCGATGTAGCTATTCAGAAATCTCCTTGAACTCTCGATTGGTGGTGCCGGTTTGTGGTGTATGACTTCGTTCCGACAGTACCAAGCTCGCCAAAAGGTCATCAGAATGACCAAGCGCTGCAATTCCGTGCTGTTATTCAGGAGATGTAGAAGCCATTCTTCGCCGGTATTGGACACCCTCCGCAGGTCCGGAAGAGGCCATGACTCCTTCATAGCATCCCATAGGGCGCACGCCATAGGGCACCTACACATGGCGTGAAAGGTATCCTCCCGCTCGACGCCACACATGACACAAACATCAGAATGTTCCAGATTTCTTTTATGCTTATTTTCCATAGTTGCCAAAGAATTAGTTGCTATCCGCCAACCAAAGACCCATACCTTAGGTGGAGCAGGGCACCTCCACAATGTCGTCCAGACGGCACGATTGCCGTCCGGTGCCCTGCTCACCGCGCATGAAGATGCGCGCAGTTTTTCCTCCAGCCCCATTTTATAGGCTGATTTGACGGAGAAAATGCCTCTCGGATCCGGCCCCCAGGCTAGGACATCATGCATCCTCGGTGAGGGCCGCAGCTTGATAATCTCGACGACGTCTGGCTGTGTAAAGTACTGCTGCAGCAACTCCCTTCTCCACATGCCACGATCGTCCATCAGCTCAGCTACACGCCGAAGCCTGCACCTTCCGACATGTGATATCGGCCGGTACGACCCTGGCCGCTCCAGCCACGGATCGCGCCATATACGAACAGATTGTCCGTCACCGATCCTCCATAGGAGACCTTTTTTTAGGAGCTCCAGTCCATACGTAATGGCCTGCCACGTCGATGAAGCATTGCCTGCAAAAACAGTATCCTCTAGTCGCCCATTAGGATAATATTTCGCTTTCAAGACCCGAGCACACAAGCTGTCCGGGTTGATCAACAAACGCCATGCCTGCCGAGCGAGGAGTGCTTGATTGAAGATTCTGTAATCCCGAAACCCAAGGCCGCCCATCGCTTTGGGTTTGATGATTTGATCCCAAGCCATCCAGTGAGTTTTCCGTTTCCCTTTCTCTGAGCCCCACCAGTAGTTCCGGACCATCCGTGTAAGATCATCGCACACAGAGAATGGAAGCTTGAAGACGCCCATGATATACGTGGGGATTGATTGTGCCACCGCCTTGATCAACACTTCTCTGCCAGCTTGAGCCATATATCCATCGCCCCAAATACATATATGCTTCATCAATTTTACTTGCAAATTTTGGAACTTCCCTTTATGCATGCGGCCTTCCGGAGTCGGGAGTCCTAAGTATTTCTCCTCAAACTGATCCTTCATGATTTGTAGTTGTTGTTTCACATTTTCCTGTACATTAGGTGGACATGACTGTCCAAACAGTACTGAGCATTTTGCCGGGTTGATTAGCTGTCCCGTGGCACTCTCATAAGCATGAATAATGTCCTGCACCGCCCCTGCCTGCTGTTGGTTCGCCTTGAAGAAGAGAAGCGTGTCATCCGCAAATAGCAAGTGCGAGACCCCCGGGGCTCCACGACATATTTTCAGCGGCTCTATAGCATTTGTTCTCACTCCCTGTTTGAGCAACTCAGATAACCCATCAGCCACAAATAGGAATAGAAATGGCGATAAGGGATCACCTTGCCGGAGGCCTCGCTCCGGTGCGAACGATTCAAGAAGAGTTCCATTAAATTTTATAGTATACCTCACCGTGGTAACGCACGTCATGATCCATTGCACCCAACGATGAGCAAAACCCAACCTGACCATCACTCGCTCCAAGAATCCCCAGTCAACCCTATCATATGCCTTAGATAGGTCTAACTTGTATGCACAAAAGCTAGCATCCGGCTTCTTCTCCTGATGTATTGCATGAACACATTCAAACGCCAACAGTGCGTTGTCCGTAATCAGCCGGCCAGGTACAAATGCACTCTGAAACGGTGAAATGATCTCATCCAGAATAGGGCGAAGGCGATTGACCAAGCACTTGGCCACTATCTTATATATTACGTTACAGAGACTAATAGGCCGAAAATCCGTTACCCGCTTAGGCTCGTCAGTTTTTGGGATGAGAACAATGATGGCCTCATTGACACCCTCGGGCATAATTCCAGTTTGGAAAAACTTCCTTACCGCGCTGACAATCTCGTCCTTGAAGATACTCCAATTTCGTTGAAAAAAACGTGCCGGCAGTCCATCACTTCCCGGAGCTTTTAAGGGGCCGATCTGAAAGAGCCCATCAGCTATCTCCTTCTCCGAAAATTCAGCACACAGATTTACATTCATCGCATCAGTGACCACAGGCTCGAAGAGGTTCACCACCGGAGTTGGGTTCAAAGACGTATCCTTGGAAAAGATGTTCTGAAAATATTCTTGCACTAGGCCACCCATCGCCTTGTGATCTGCATGTTCAACACCATTGTTATCAATTAAACTTCTCACCTTATTCTTACGAGCACGCCAAACCGCTTTCCTGTGAAAGAATTCTATATTCCGGTCGCCCTCTTTTAGCCAGTCGATGCGCGACCGTTGCAGCCACAACATTTTCTCCTGGTACAACAATTCATTCATATGGTCAGAGACCTTTTTTATTTCATCTCTGTTCGCATTCATATTGAGCAGCTCTTCTAATTTAGTTCTGGACTTCTCAAGCTCTCTAGTGACGGTACCAAACCTTTTCTTTCCCCACGCATGCAGATTAAGTAATAAACTCTTGAGCCCCGCTCGGACATCACCAAGGTTAAACTTGGCACTGGCCTCCTCCCAGGAATTGGCAATTCTTTCCTGTAGACTTGCATCTCTTTCCCAGAAAATTTCATACCTTCTAACACTCGGCCTGTATACCTTTTCTTCATCGGCAACACACTTTAGTAAAATAGGAAGATGGTCAGAACAAGGTGATACCTGATGGACCACCTTGGCAGCACTGAATAAATTACGCCAGTTGTTGTCCGCCACCGCTCGATCCAACCGCACTTTAACGTTTCTGTTTCGACGTTGTTTATTATCATATGTGAATGGGAGGCCTTGGAACCCCAAGTCCACCAGATTACAAGTTTCCAGTACATCCCTGAAGGCTTGCATCTGAGGTTCACTTCTTGGGGTGGCTGACATATGTTCAAAGGACCAGAGAGCTTCATTAAAATCCCCTATGACACACCAAGGAAGATCAGACTGCACTTTCAGATTTTGCATTGTTGCCCACATACGATGACGGTTTTCCGTACGTGGTTCGCCATAAACACAAGTTAAACGCCACATCGGAGCACTGGGGGACACACGCACATACGCATCAATATATCTTTCATTCGAATCTTTAACATCCACGTACATCTGATCACACCAAAACAAAGCAAGACCCCCACTAAGCCCAACACTGTCGACACCAGCAAAACCTCTAAGACCCAATCTAGCACGAAGACGACGGACTTTTTCTGCACTTTGTCTAGTCTCACACAGGAACACAATCTTTGATTCAGTAGCCCTAACCAAAGCCACCAAATCCCGAACTGTCGGTTTATTCCCAACACCCCGACAGTTCCAACTTAAACAATTCATTGCTCCTGACGGGGCGCCACAAATGGCCCCGTCAGTTTACCAGCGGCCCCTGGGCTGGTTGCCTCCATATCCACCTCTCCCTTCGCCCCCATGTCCAGTTCAATAGCCTCCTCTGTCCTCTTGACTTTGCCTTTTTTAGATTTTCCACCCTCCTCTTCCCTGTCTTGATCCACCACATGTGTATCCCCCTGGTGCTCCTCCTCATGATCAGCATCACTAAGGGCCTGACGCTTCCCAAGGACCGACTCAGCATCAGACATGACTACATCAGATGGTCCATATGAAACCACAAGTGAATCAGTGCCTCTCATAGACGGTATCATATCTGGTGAATGCATCAAATCCAGCGGTCCAAACATCTTTACTGGAGGTTTACATGCCAGTGGAATGGGCATAGGGATCCTTCCTGGCCCGCGCCCAGCAGTTTTATGTTGCTTACGGCCGCCACGTTCATGCATATTACTCGACTCAGGAATCTCTCTATTAAGGCGCATATGCATGGCCCGAATCTGTCCAGCTAAGGCCGCATCCACTACCAGTTCACCCCTTCTCTCCTGATGTTCAAAACCATCCCTAGCATCCACACGTTCAGGTATATGCTGCTCCATCTGCATGCTGCGTCTACTACTTCGACCCATTGGTGCACCTCCCAGATTTGGTGATCCCATGCCGCCTGAGAAAAAATCTAGGCCCCTTGCCGATGTAGGCTTTGCCCCTGCTGGAATGTTCGTTGGGCGGTGTTCAAATTTACGCAGAGGAGAGCACCTCAACCTGTCATCATACTCCCTCTTTGGCACCCCCAATCTTTTCTTCTCACACTCCGTGTCATCATGGCCAATGAAACCGCACCAAAAACAGTAGTGCGGCACCCTCTCATACCTTAGTTCATACTTTTCTGGTTCGTGTGCACTTCCCTTGATTCCAATGGATACTTGCATCTGCAAGCGACGGTTAAGTGGTAGCTCAATTCTGACCCTAAGAAACTCACGTACCATAGTGCCCGAGTCATCCGCATCTACAGCCAAGACCTTCCCCAATAGCTTGCCAATCCTCCATCCATACGCACAAGTTTGCTTGTCCCAAGGCACATCATAGAATCTCACCCACACAGGTACAGCTTCAAGCACGGACTCTGATGGTCTCGCGTTCCCAATGAACGGGGCTACAAGCAACACATTACCACGATGAATCCACGGACCTCCTCTAGCAACAAAATCAAAGTCTCCCTGGGATTGCAGCGTTATCACATACCAATTCTTCCTAATGGGGGCGATGTTCAGTCCCGCTCGGATCTGCCATACAGCATGAAAGTGATCTGTCAAGTCCTTTGTATTTGGTCGCCTCTGATTCACATACCTCGCCAATAGGCGCCATGGAGACGGGGGAGCCGTCGGGGTCGCCATGGTTTCCTCCTCCTCTGGGTCAAGTTCCAGAAACGCATCATCGTCCATGTCCACTTCTCCATCCAAATTCTCAACAGGGTCGGCCATCCCCTCCCGAGCAGCACCATGCCAATTGCTCGCTGATCCGCTCCCGTGCCCTCCAATCCCTCTGATCTCCCTTCGCTGCGCCGCTACCAGCGCGCCGCCGCCTGTCAGCACCTTCGGGTGGGTAGGATCCTCATCGGTTCCCCCATGATCACCCCCAGTGCCCGTGGACGACATCGCTCGCGGCCGCAGAATCGACCGATCGATACCAGGGTCCGGATCGAAGAGTGGGTTGACAAAAACTTTGCGAGATCGCTTTTCCTCTTGCGGCGCCCTGTTCCTTTTATCTGCTTCCACACCTGCCTTGCCCCGTTCAACACGGTTTCCTGGGGTAGTACGATTCAACTCAGCAGCAAACGTAGACGAATCCAATTCCATATTTCCTAATCCACGCATACTCATATCGCTCCCGTGAAGAATTTGGCTGGCTACGCACGGTCGCCCGCGAGGCGCCAAGCCCTAACCCTAGACACGTAGCCAGACTCCCGAACAATTTAGATCTATCTGACATGAAGACGGACGATTCTTTTGCACATTTTGTGCTTGACATGTGGTGTGTAATCAGGGTAATACCCAAGCCTCTATATCCGGGAGAGTTTTTGCCTTGACGTTTTACCACTTGGTTGAAAGCAACATGAGAACATATGGGGTGTGGACACGTGTATTAGTTTGGGCTCCTATGGTGTACAATTTCATGGTGACTGTAGATTTACGTTGTAAATTTTGTTAACGTGACTTGCACATCCGGGTGTGCCTCTAGCTATTTTGCATATTGATTTTGGATGCGTGTGGGCCAGCCCTGTCCCGTTGACCCAATTGTACGGGTCTTCTTGCGTGGCCGTGTGCATGTGTGGGCTGACATGCGGTGGGCTTCGTTGTTGCTGCCGCGTGATCGATCGCGAGACGTTCAGATCGTTTCGTCAACGCCATTCGTTCAGTCCAGAAACGACCTCGCTCGATGCTTCACGTCTTCCTTTTTTTTCTCTGCGCGTGCTGCTTTCATGGCCTATAAATCGGTTTCTCCTTGCGAGTGGTGGTCGTCGCCATCTATTCTTTCTGTGCCTTGCCGGAATGGTTCCGTCGTCTGGGTCGTCCTCCTGTGGTTCGCGGTTCCGTTATTGGTCTTCGTGATGAGCAAGGTTGTGCTGAAGGTCATTGCCCTTGTTAACCATAGCCCTCGGCCCGTCTTCTGTAGAGCGGCGGCGAAGCAACGCAGTGGCTTGCGGCTGGTCCTCCAATTTGACTCCACGAGGCGACGCCATTGAGAGCAGCTCCGCGCGTGCAGCGGCCTTCTCCGGCCACAACCCTCAGCCCCGGCATGGCCGCTTCGCTCACGCGGCAAGCGAGGCCCAGCGCTCAAGTGCGAGCAGAGGTGACGCACGATGCTCCGTGGACCTCGACGCGGACCGGCGGCGCCCGCTGTCATGGCCTCCCGGCACTGGCTCGCCTCCCTGAAGCAGCGAGGCTTCTGGATGGAAGCGCCAACACGCGCGGCGCGAGCACGGCGTCTTCCAGCGTGGCTGCCTGCTGCACGACCGCTCGAAGATGTGCCGTCCATCAGTCCATGGCAGCGCACTCCACCGCTGTTGTTGCCGAGCCTTGCTGCTCTCTTTCTCTCGGCTCACTCACGGACAGAGGCAGGAAAAATGAGACACACTCGACACGAGGATTTTTTTGGCCGGCACACGAACGCCGCCACGGGCGCACGAAAGCCCAAATCTTTTCCCTCTTTCCAATGGCTACATCACGGCAACTCCACCCTTTGGCTACATCAGGTCTGGGGTTTTTATACCTGCACGTACACATATCTCAGCACACACGCACGCACACATCACCGGCCTGAACTCACGCCCACTAACTCATTCACACGCAAGTACTAACTATACCACTAAGCTAGCTACATGCATGGCGTCCATATCCATGCGCGCATCAGTTCCTCAACGGCCGGCCACACGACCTGGTAGCTAGCATGCATGCATCTAACTAACTCCACGTATGACCCGGTCGGCCGCTCCACTCTCATGTCAAAGATTATGCCTAACAATTCTCCCTCTAATCTTGACATGGCTAGTCGTCGACCGTCGCCTTGACCATCTCCGTCCGACAATGTGACGTGCCGCCTGCTCGCCGTCATTGGAGTTGTTGCGGCTCCTGTCGTTATCATCGTCACGGCCGTGACCCAGCCCGCGGACCCGACCCGACGCATCGACGCCGGTCGCACCGCCACGGACCCGACCTGGCGCACTGACGCCGGTCGCACCGTGCTCCGTCACGACCTCGGCGACATACGCCAAGCTCCTTCTCCGCCGGCGACACACGCCTAGCGTCCCAATGCGCCCCGCATGTCCCGCACGCACCCGACGCGCCCGACGAGCCCGACCGCATCAGTGCATCCCGCACGTCTCGCGCGCACCCGACGCGTCCGATGAGCCTGACCGCACCAGACGCTCACCGCGCGCCGCCTCCGCGTCCGCCATGGCAGCCGCCAGCGACAAACGCCGGAAGGATGTAGCCGAACTCGAGCACGGACTCAAGCACAACGGCGACATACGCCTCCTCCCAACGTCAACCGCACGCCCGTACGCGCGCTCGCGGTCCCGACGCGCCCGACGCGTCTAGTGCGCACCCATAACACGCACCGGTCGCGCCCGGCTCGCCGCCGCGGCTTATTGCCCTGCACCGCCGCGGCCTCCATGCCGCCATGCAGTGCCTCCATGCCGCCACGCCGTGCTGCGCCGCCGCGCCACTACGCAGCGCCTCCGCGGCCTCCTCACCGTGCCGCCGCAGCCACCGCGGCCTCCTCGCCACGCCGCGCACCTCCATAGACCGACACACGGCCCGGAGCTTCACCGCGCAGCCACCGGCGAACGCCGCCACCGCCAGCACGCCTCCGGCAAGGGGACGCCACCAAAGATGAACCAGCTCTGATACCAAATGTTGTTGCCGAGCCTGGCTGCTCTTTCTCTCAGCTCACTCACGGACAGAGGTAGGAGAAAGGAGACACACTGGACACGAGGATTTTTCCGGCCGGCACACGAACGCCGCCACGGGCGCACGAACGCCCAAATCTTTTCCCTCTTTCCAATGGCTACATCACGGCAACTCCACCCTTTGGCTACATCAGGTCTGGAGTTTTTATACCTGCGCGTACACATATCCCAGCACACACGCACGCACACATCACCGGCCTGAACTCACGGCCACTAACCCATTCACACGCAAGTACTAACTATACCACTAAGCTAGCTACATGCACGGCGTCCATATCCATGCGCGCATCAGTTCCTCAACGGCCGGCCACACGACCTGGTAGCTAGCATGCATGCATCTAACTAACTCCACGTATGACACGGCCGGCCGCTCCACTCTCATGTCAAAGATTATGCCTAACAACCGCGGCTATTGAACGTTAGTTGTATGCATGCACGTATAGCAGTCTGGTAGCGTTGTGACAGCCATGGCCTATTATGTAGCCTACCTCTTCCACGTCTCTTTCTTCCTCTCATCTACTAGCTAGATTATAGAAATTAGTTGAGCACCAAAAACTGCTACTGTTTGTTCTTCGTCTAGCCGTAATGGCCCGCGGCGTTCATGTCGACCTCCTCGGCTGCGTGGGGCTGTGGTTGGCCGCCTTGGTGCTTCGGTTCGTCCTGCTGTTTCGCTTGGTGTATCGGGTCAGCCTGTAGTGGGTGTGTAGCTTGCGGGAGTGGAAAGGTGGTGCACGGCGGGGAGCATGAGCGTGGCATGGAGCAGCTTCTTGAGGAAGGGGGCGACGCGCGCGTCAGCGAGGTGGCCGGTGGTGACCGCACCGGTGGAGGAGATAGCTGGGGAGCAGGGAATAGGAGTATGAGAGGTCGTGTGTGGCTCGAGCTACCCCGCGTGGCTGCCCCGCAACATCTCGTCCGTCCGGGTCGCCGGCGTTCCAGCGTTCCTCGGCAATAGAGCCCTTCTCGCGTCGTCATCGTCAGGAGTTGTTGCTTCTGGTATGCTAGCACCGGAGCTAATGTGATGAGGTACCCCAAGCTCCCTGTCAATCAGTCTCGGCGTGAACTGCAAGACGGCTAGCATGCGACGGCTGCCTCTTCCTTGCTCACTTGGCCGGTGCGGTCTGCCATCCCCGTGCACCGCGTGTGGTGTCACTGGTGTGTGGGTTTGGGCGCGTGGTTGCTGCTTTGTTTGTGTGTGCGTGCGAGCTTCCTGCGTGGCAGCCAGGTTCGTCGCCTCTTGACACCGGTGTCGACCTCACGTGTAAGGTATTCGTTCAATTGGCCCAGCGGAGCCAAGTTCACATGTCGGGCCACCGTCGACCGAGTTTGGTCCCCAAGACCTCCGAAGCATGGTTCGGTGACCTCCGGCACGGCTGCTACTTACGCCACCTCTTTTGAAGCTCCTCTAAGAACTGCCCGTGTTGTATCGTGTTGATTTTTTTGATAGGGTCAGTTAATTGTTTTGGTTTGTGCGATGCTCGATTTCTTACAGGTCGTGATGCTTGGGAGTGGGCGATATGACCATCCTGTACAATCTGCACTATGGGAAGGTCCTCTTGACTGTCCCACTGTTGAAGCTGCACATTGGGCAATACGACCTCCTGTACAGGCTGCACATTGGTAGGCTCTTGGTAAAAAAAAAATCAATTCGGCGAAAATCCTAGACCTACGTAAAAGCTTACGTGTTCATACGTAATTTCCTTCCACCAAAACTAAACGCCTCCCCCCACCCCCACCCCCCCTGATTTTTAGGGTGGGTCCGGTGCCCTCACTAATATCCAATTAACTGCTGTCAAATCATCCTTTAAGTAAGATACGTAACAATATGCCCGTAGATGTACTATTGCTCGCTAGCCGGTGTTAAACTGAAGTTGTATCAATGTCGGTGTACAAAAAGAGGGGCACGCTTTTGTACCCCTTTACCTGTGCACGGGCAGTCGGAGCCGCGCCCACGGTCACACCAAGCAGAACAGGGAAGGTGAGCCAAGGTAAGACCGAAGCCCAAGATAATCAGAGCAACGCCAAGGCCGAGACCACAAGGAGCAGAGGGACGAAGCAGGCTCCCCCGGCAAGATCCTTGTCGGGGCAGCTCGCCCCACGCCAACAGAGCGAGCCACCCTTGAGCCCACGGTCCCCAACGCCATCATCCACGTGGGGGCAGGGCTCGGGAAGGCACCTCTGTGATGGCATGCAGATCTTTGTGAAGACATATTTAAGATCAGATGAGGATTAGAAGACGACGATCCTCGGCAAGATCCTTGCCGAGGAAGGCCACCAGACCCCCGGCAAGGCCCTTGCCGGGGACGACAGCGCGCCACGGCAAGACCCTTGCCGGGCCACACGGCAAGACCCTTGCCGGGCCACCCGGCAAGGCCCTCACCAAGGACGCCAGCAGGGCCACCGCCAAGCCCACGCCAACCAAGCTTCCACCGCCGTTCACATGCAGCTGCCAGCCCAACCAGCTGGGCGGGCACCTGCGTGGCAACATGCAGCCCCCAGGCCAACTCATCGAGCGCCTGCGTGGCGGCATGCAGATCTTCGTGAAGGCTCCACCACCGCGCCACCTCAGCTGCCTGCCTGCCTACATGGCGCCGCACGCATCGCTGGCCAAGGCGCGTGTCGAAGTAAGGAGGAGCGGCGACGGACGGGACGGGCCTCGCCCCCGTCCCCGATAAAGCAGGGGGACACCTAAGCTACGCATTAAATGTATCTTGTCCTGTAATACGAGCGATAAGCTCAGGGCACTATGCGCCTTTCCGCCTCCTGTGTGCCACTATGGCAGCCCTTTCGACTATAAAAGGAGGCCCATGGCATACTGGAGAAGGATTCGGCTCTTTCGAACCACACACTCACCACATCTAGTTCAAGAGCTCAAGAACTCTCTCAAATACACCCACTAAAGCAGGACTAGGGTTTTACGCATCCTCGCGGTCCGAACCTGGGTAAACGCTCCTTGTGCTGGCTACTGATCCTGCTCTTCTTGCAACCCTGCGCCCCGGCAACCGTAGTAGGGATTCTTGTGATCCCATAGGTGTCGTTTCCCCTGACATCTTTGGCGCGCCAGGTAGGGGGCGCAATTGTGAGAATCTGGTCTAGTAGTTAGTCTAGCAGTTCTTCATCGCCATGGCTCCTAAGAAGAAGACGGCCACGGCGATCGGCTCGTTGGGAGCCGAACGGGTTCCGCATCCGCAAGATGAAGGGGTTCCGCATAGAGCCCTGTTCGTCATCCGCAAGATGAAGGGGTTCAGCACGCTCGCCGGAGCGCTGGCGAAAATGGCACGCAGCTGCTGGGTCGTAACGGAGCTCCTTCTAACGTAGTTAGAAGTCGAAGCGCGCCGCGATCCATACAGCTGCCGCCGCCGCCCATGCCAGCGGAAACTTTGGCGCGCGCGCATGTGCTCCTCGACTTCCCTCCTGCTGCGGAGAAGCTCAACGAGTGGAGGGATACCATCCGGAGCCTCGTCGCCATCACAAACAAAGACGATCCGCGACCGGCGGGGCCCTCGGGTCGGCGCTCCACCGAGCCACCACATGCTGGCGCTGGGAGGACCGGGGGAGCTGCGGCCATGGTGCACTCTCCTCCTCCTTGCCAGCCGCCGCGGCGTCGGCCCGTCGTGACGACGCCTGTGATAACATCTCCATAGCGTCGTCCGACCCGCGGACCCTCTGCGACCAGCGCCAGGTCCTTCGGGAGTGAGCTCACGAAGACGCTCGAACCACCGTCGAGCGCCGGCGCGAAACGCGCCACCATTCAGACAAGCGGGCGGGACCCGCTATGGACCACCCGGCACCGGGGGGCCCCGGCGGCCTATCTTACGAGGTGGGTTGTCCGGCCTTTACCCGTGAGCTGCGGCAGTTCCAGTGGCCGTCCCACCGCACGTTCAAGCCCAACGTTGGCGAGAAGTACACTAGCAAGACCAATCCGTCCGAGTTCCTCAGCATCTACACCATCGCGATGCAGGCTGCTTGAGCTCGCGACGACAAGGTGCTCGCCAACTATTTCCCGCTGGCGCTGAAGCCCAATGTGATGTCTTGGTTGATGCACCTGCCGGTGGATTCCATTTCTTCTTGGTCGGATCTGTGCCATGAGTTCGTTGGCGCCTTCACAGGAGGCCACCAAGCTCATGGCCAGGCCAGTGATCTGCATATCATTCCCCAGAAGGAAGGGAAAACCCTGTGCAAGTACATCCAGAGATTCAGCCGGGTGTAGTACAACATCCCCGACGTTCATCCTGCCGCTGTGATCAGCGTGTTCCACCAGAACATGCGCAACCGCAAGATGCGCGAAGAGCTGGCGATGACCAAAGTTAAGGATATGGCCGAGCTCTACGTTCTGGCCGATAGGTGCGCTCGGGCTGAAGAGGGAAGGAAGTACCCCGGCGAAGACGCCGGCGCGGAAACCGACTCTACCGATGAAGACGCCGCCATCCCGACGAAGAAAGGCCGGCGTCGCAATAGGAAACGCAAAGGCAAGGCCGTGCTTGCCGTTGAGGGATCTAACGATACTGGTGCCGGCAAGAAGGTCAAGGCAGACGCCCCCGGCAAGGAGATTGCCGGGTGCGCTACCTGCCGGGCCTTGGAGGCTACCGACAAGCCAGGAAGCTCCGGCAAGCAATACTGCAAGATCCACCGCACCAAGGGCCACGACCTCCAGAACTGCCGACAAGTCGAGCTGCTTGCTGAGAAGCAAAAAGCTGAGTATGAGAGGCAGGACAAGGAGAAGGACTAGGGTGGTGCTGAGGGATCCGGCAAGAAGCGTGGCAGCCAAGGAAGCCGCCCCGGCAAGGACAACCAGCAAGAGAGGCCCGCCCGGGGCCGTGACAAGAAACAAGAAGACGATGACCACGACGAGGACGACGAGTCTGGTGAGCAATGGTTCCAGAAGGCTACAGAGGCCATATGCGTCGGTGGCGGCGCCTTGCTGCATACCTCTCACTGCCAGCTCAAGCAGTGGGCGCGTGAGATTACAGCAACGGAGTCGTCGTTCGACGCTCAGAAGCTGCTAAAGTGGTCCAGCACGCCCCTCATCTTTGACGCCGAGGACCACCCTGACCGCACTACCGCGGTCGGGTGTTTGCCATTGTTGGTCTCACCAACGATACGCAACCTCAGGGTGAACAAGATGTTGGTTGACGGCGGGGCCGGCCTGAACCTGATCTCGCCTGTCGTGATCAAAAGATTGCAAATCCCTGATGGAGACCTCGAGGAAACGGGCACGTTTCAAGGGGTCAATCCGGGGAGGAGCCAGCCGAAGGGGAAGGTCACACTGCCCGTGACGTTTGGAGGAGAGTTGAACTACAGGACGGAGAGGATCATCTTCGACGTGGCCGAGATCCCCTTGCCCTACAACGAGATCCTCGGCCGCCCGGCACTAGCCAAGTTCATGGCGGCATCACACTACGCCTACAACATGCTAAAGATGCCCGGGCCGTTGACCATCATCTCCGTCCCCTCCGACAAGGACGCGTTGATCTGCGCCGATCAACTCTACCGAGAAGCAATTGCAGCAGCTGCCGTCAAGGCACCTACTCCTGCCGCTGAAGGCCCGGGAGGGAAGAAGAAGCCCGGCAAGACCTCTCGCGCCCACTCCAGCAAGCGCACCTCCTCGGAGTGTTGTGCTACCGTCGAGGACGTGCCAGAGAGCTCTACCGACAAGAGCAAGAGATCCAGGGTCGAGCCGCCGCAGACCAAGAAGGTGCCCGTCAGGGAGGATGGCACGGGAGGGGTTTTCACCATAGGCTCCACCCTCGACAGCAAATAGGAAGGCGCGCTCGTCACCTTCCTGCGGGCGAATGTCGACGTGTTTGCGTGGAAAGCATCCGACATCCCCGGTGTTCCCAGGGAGGTGATTGAGCACCACCTAGCTGTCTGCCCCCACGCGCGGCCCGTCAAGCAGAAGGTCAGAAAGCAGGCTCTGGAGAGGCAGGAGTTCATCACAGAGGAGATCAGGAAGTTGGAAGCGGCAGGTTTGGTGAGAGGAGTGCTCCACCCGACGTGGTTGGCCAATCCGGTAGTGGTGCGCAAGGCGAATGGGAAGTGGAGACTGTGTATTGATTACAAAGATATCAATAAGGCTTGTCCTAAGGACCCCTTCCCGTTGCCGCGCATCGACCAGATTGTTGACTCCACAGCCGGGTGTGATCTGTTATCATTCCTCAACGCCTACTCGGGCTACCACCAGATCTTCATGACAAGAGAGGATGAAGAAAAGATAGCATTCATCACCCCATGTGGTACGTATTGCTTTTTACAGATGCCTTTCGGGTTGAAGAGTGCTGGCTCAACGTTCGCAATAGCAGTCCAAATTGGTTTTGAACCTCAGCTCCATAGAAATATGGAAGCATACATGGATGACATAGTGGTCAAAACCAAGGACGGGCCAACTCTTGTGCAAGATCTGGAAGAGACATTTGCTAACCTGCGCAAGATCAACCTCAAGCTGAACCCTGAGAAGTGTGTCTTCGGCGTTCCATCCGGCAAGCTTCTCGGGTTCTTTGTGTCGCAGCGCGGGATCGAGGCAAACCCAGACAAGATCAAGGCTATTGAGCAGATTGAGGCGCCCAAGCGGATCAAGGATGTGCGTCGGCTCACCGGCTGCGTTGCCGCCATGAGCCGATTCATCTCCAAGTCCGCCGAGCGCGCCCTTCCCTTCTTCAAAATCTTGAAGAAGGCAGGCCCAATGGAGTGGACCCCAGAAGCCGAGGCAGCATTGCAGGATCTGAAGAAATACCTTTCCTCCACGCCAATACTAGTTGCACCTAAACCACAAGAGTCGTTGCTACTGTATCTGGCGGCGACGAATCAAGTGGTCAGCGCCGCGCTAGCGGCAGAGAGGGAGGTCAACGAGGAGGCAGTGACGGCGGCAGAATCAGCGGATGGCAAGCCCAAAATTCCCCCGGCAGGGCCTGGTGCCGGCAAGGCGAGGCCCCCGGCAGAGTCTGATGCCACCGAGGCAGTGCCCGCGTAGTCAAGTGAGGTGGTTCAAAAGAATAAGATGATGTAGCACCCGGTTTACTTTGTCAGCTCCCTCTTGCAGGGAGCTAGATCGAGGTACTTCGGTGTGCAGAAATTGCTCTTCGGCCTCCTTATGGCCTCGGGGAAGCTGCGTCATTACTTCCAAGCCCACGAGATCACTGTCATCACCCGCCTCCCATTACAACGGATACTGCATAACCCAGATGCGACTGGAAGGATTGTAGAATGGGCCTTGGAGTTGTCAAGCTTTGGTTTAAAGTTTGAAAGTACCTCGACAATTCAGAGCAGAGTCTTGGCGGAGTTCATTGCAGAATGGACCTCGACGCCTGACAAAGAAATCCAGGAGACCACTCTTCCCGGCAAGGAAGCAGACCGAGACTGGATCATGTACTTTGATGGGGCTTTCTCGCTGCAAGGCGCCGGTGCCGGTGTGCTGGTCGTCGCACCCACCGGAGAGCACCTCAAGTACGTGATCCAGATGCACTTCCCCAGGGAGATGTCCACCAACAACACTGCTCAGTACGAGGGATTGCTTGCCGGTCTCAGGATCGCGGCAGACCTCGGGGTTAAGAAGCTCATCGTCAGGGTGACTCGCAGCTCGTTGTCAGACAGGTCAACAAGGATTATCAGAGCCCATTGATGGAAGCTTATGTAGATGAGGTGAGGAAGCTGGAGGAACGTTTTGACGGTATCCAAGCGGAGCACGTCCCTCGAGCGGAGAACGACATCGCCGATTACCTGTCAAAGCGTGCCGCATTCAAGCTACCTATGGAACCAGGTACCTTTTTGCTCCGGTTAACTCAACCATCCGTCGAACCATCAGTGGGGCAGAACAAGCGGAGAAAATCAGGTCCCGACAAGTACTTTCCTACCGAACCCTCTGGGGCTGCCAGCAAGGGTGCTGCCGCGGACGCTGAGCCTGCCCAAGAGCAACTGGCTCCGGCAGGGCGTCAAGCCCTGGCCGTAGAGACAGCCGCTCCCATGGCGGAAGAAATGCATTTGGTCCTTACCGTCGAGCCCCAGGCTCCAGCATGGGCGCAGCATACCGTCCAATTCCTCCAAATAGGGGAGCTTCCTGAGGAGCAGGAAGAAGCAGAAAAAGTAGCCCGCCAGTCCGCCCTGTACCAGTTCGTCGATGACGTCCTATACAGGAGAAGTTCAAACGGTGTGAAATTGAAGTGCATCCCCCGGGAGGAAGGACTGGAGCTGTTGGCGGAGATACATGGAGGCATATGTGGCTCCCACATAGGGTCGAGGGCCCTTGCCGGGAAGGCATTCCGGCAAGGTTTCTTCTAGCCCACCGCCCTCCAGGTTGCGACGGCACTAGTAACCAAGTGTGAAGCGTGTCAGTTCCATTCAAAGAAGCTTCATCAACTAGCTCAAGCCCTTCAAACGATCCCTCTCTCCTGGCCATTCTCGGTCTGGGGGCTCGATATACTGGGCCCTTTCCTCTGCGCTGTCGGGGGCTTTGAGTACTTGTACGTTGCGATCGGCAAGTTCACAAAGTGGCCGGAGGTGGAAGCAGTGAGAAAGGTGACTGCTCAATCAGCTATCAAGTTTTTCAAGGGACTGGTCTGCCGTTTTGGTGTGCCAAACAGAGTCATCACCGACAACGGCACGCAGTTCACGAGCCACACCTTCATGCAATATATTCAAGACCTCGGCAGCAAGGTCTATTTTGCTTCCGTGGCAAACCCACGGAGCAACGGCCAAGCGGAGAGGCAAATTCTGAAGTGTTGCGAGGCCTAAGGACAAAGACTTTTGACAAGCTGTGCAAGAGCGGAAGGCGCTGGATTGATGAATTGCTGGCGGTTCTTTGGTCGATCAGGACGACGCCAAATCGAGCCACCAGCCAGACACCTTTTGCCCTGGTATACGGGGCAGAAGCAGTTCTCCCCACGGAACTCATATACGGGTCACCTCGAGCTCGCTTATGATGAGCTTGAGCAAGAGCAGTTGCGCCAAGATGACGCAACGCTCCTTGAGGAAGATCGTCTTCGGGCGGCTGTGAGAGCAGCGCACTACCAGCAAGCCTTGCGCCGCTACCATAGCTGCAAGGTTCATGCCCGAAGCTTTGAGGAAGGCGACCTTGTTCTTTGGCGCGTTCAGTCGGCCAAGAATTCCAACAAGTTGACGCCAAAGTGGGAAGGCCCTTCGGGTAATACGAGTCACCAGGCCTGGCGCAGTCCGCCTGGAGACCGAAGATGCTGCCCCAATGAGCAACTCCTGGACAACTCCTGGAACATAGAGCATCTTCGCAAGTTTTACCCGTAAGGCGCGGCTTGCCGGGCCTCCCGGCAAGCCACCTTTTGTACAAGCCTTGCCGACAAGGCATGTAACCCTTTGTACAAAGCCAGGCGCAGACCCTGAGCATAAATAAATGAAGCGCTGGCACCCTAAGTTATAGCATGCATGCTAGGTCGAGTCTCTTCCTTGGTTAGGGTTGATAGTGCTTAGCGGCGACTAACCCTTAGCCTAGAGGTCGAGTGTGCGTCAATCTGTTTCTTTCCTGTCCTCCTTTGGTTCGCAGGGCACATGAGCACTTCTGCTGAGCTACTTGGAAGAAGGGAAACGGACCGGCGTCCCGACCCCGGCAAACCAGAGTTGCCGGGGGCTGCAAGCACGAGGATCCAACCGCGGCAAGACAAGGTTGCCGGAGGCTGCAGATCCAGATAAGTCTTTCATCCTCTATCATGCATTTCGGAACGGAACTGGGATATGTGAAACCTCGTTTTATTTCTAGGCCACCGTGCTCCCCTTTTCTATACCCAAGAATTATCTCCTGGGCCCAGATTTGGTTGTAGCCGCGGTGGCAAGGAAGTAGAACAAGGAGCCTAAGCCCGATTCACCCCTGCCTCCACCAAGGGCGCGAGAATGGTCGAGCGAAGTAGGGGGACGGCAAGGCCTATTGCCGGGTGAAAACGTTTATCTTAAATTATAACAAGGATTCGTTCCTTGTCGCGGGGTCTGCCCACGAACGAAAAACCCGGCAAACATCCTTTTTTCACTAAATGCATCCCACAACAGGTACAGTCCGTACGGAATGAAAAACGTGAACAAAGGGGATTACAAGCTTTAAGTTCAACAAGGCCCGAAGGCTTACAGATTAAAAAAGAGATAAGGTGCCCGTGATCCCTTTCTTGTCCCTCTCCTCAGGAGGCAGGTCAAGGAGGTGAGAGGACAAAAGGGGCGCCTAGGCGAGCTACGAGCAGCAGAAAGCACCAAGAGAACACCTCGGTGGCCGCCCATGGGCAGGCCGGTGATGACTGTGCCGGGAAAGGAGCTGGAAGACGAGGCGGCAGGACCGGCGGTACGCGACGAAGGTGTCGGTGCCCGCGTACTCCGAGTTGACGGCCTTGCCGCCCGCCCTCTTCCTCTTCCGCAGCCTCCCGACGCCAGCCGACCAAGGAGACGGCCCCGAGAAGTTCGAGGAGTTGGCCCCACCCCCAGCAAAACCCTGCCGGAGGAGCGGCCAGGTGCAGATGTTGCTGCTGCCGCACCCGCCCAGGCGCGGGGCGTCCGATGCCTAGTCGGACTCATCCTCGTCATCTGCCCCGCTGTCCTCCTCATCACTATCGCTCGAGGAAGAGCTTCCATCGTTAGAATCTCCATCGGAGGAGCTCTCCACGCAGCACTTCAGGAGAGTCCCGAAGTCTCCGAAGACCTTGACGGAGAGCAGGCCGTCCTCCATCAATTTGAAGTAGAGGACGAGCCCCGCCGTCAGGCTGTGGATGCGAGCGAACGTCTTCCACCCACGACGGAGGTACATGACCCGAGGAGCCGGGAAGTCGACGTCGACCCGCGTGCCCCCATTCCCACAACCCCTCATGTGCAATCTGAGGGATTGGGGCCGGTCACGCTTCATCTCCCGAGCAAACGGGGCGGGAAGACGGAGACGGCGACGCGGAGGCCGGCGCAGCCTAATGAAGAACTCGCGGGGCTGGTCTCTGACATGGCCTTCCATCGGGAACGGCACCATTGGCGGGGGCGAAGCCGGCGCGCCACCCCGTCCTCCTCTTCCTCGAGCACTACGACCTCTGCCCCGGCCTCGCCCACGGCCTCGCCCCCTCCCCCTTCCCCTCGCGGCCCGTTCCACCGCCACGGGCTCAGGAGGAGGAGGGACACGCTATCGAGCGGCGACCCTCGCCGCCACCGTCGAGGGACCCGGGTTCCCTTTCTCCATGGCGAATGAAAGGAAGAAGCAGAAGCAAGAGGAGATAGATGACAGAAGAATGCGGGACGCCATCCCCCCTTCCCCCTCTTTATAAAGGGGCGGGGTCGGGGCTCGGCCGCCCCGCTCGGCCAATCCAGCCACCGGAGGCGCAGGGAATCAGGACCGACCCGCTGCCCCAACCAGCGACGGCCCGGTTTCCCGCCTCCACCGCTTGCCACCCCAGGCGCATGAAGGACGCGTGGCGGACGTGCAGAACTGAGGGGACGGGTGAAGCCACCTCTCCCCACCCCGTGATCTTGGGGAGTGGACGCCTTGAAGACCGCGACCCAGCCCCGTTCAGTAAATGAGCCGCGCCTCCACGCCTCCCTCTTTTTACAGGGAAGGCGCGAGCCGCCTCTTTACTGCGATATGACGCATGTATGTGGAAACCGCCCCGCGCATGCCGCCCACGTCACGCACAGCCCTCCACGCCGCGCCGGGCGCGCGGGTCGTGGGAAGCGCAGCGCGCGAAAAGTCTTACCACGGTAAAAACCGCCCCGCCTGCCCGCGCACCGTTTTGGGCCTGGCCCAACAACGTGTCGCGCTTATGTGTGGCCCAGGCCCGGGGGCTCCTGTCGGTGTACAAAAAGAGGGGCACGCTTTTGTACCCTTTACCTGTGCACGGGCAGTCGGAGCCGCGCCCACGGTCACACCAAGCAGAACAGGGGAGGTGAGCCAAGGTAAGACCGAAGCCCAAGATAATCAGAGCAACGCCAAGGCCGAGACCACAAGGAGCAGAGGGACGAAGCAGGCTCCCCCGGCAAGACCCTTGCCGGGGCAGCCTCAGCAGCCCCGGCAAGACCCTTGCCGGGGCAGCTCGCCCCACGCCAACAGAGCGAGCCACCCTTGAGCCCACGGTCCCCAACGCCATCATCCACGTGGGGCCAGGGCTCGGGAAGGCACCTCTGTGGTGGCATGCAGATCTTTGTGAAGACATATTCAAGATCAGATGAGGATTAGAAGACGACAATCCTCGGCAAGATCCTTGCCGAGGAAGGCCACCAGACCCCCGGCAAGGCCCTTGCCGGGGACGACAGCGCGCCACGGCAAGACCCTTGCCGGGCCACCCGGCAAGGCCCTCACCAAGGACGCCAGCAGGGCCACCGCCAAGCCCACGCCAACCAAGCTTCCACCGCCGTTCACATGCAGCTGCCAGCCCAACCAGCTGGGCAGGCACCTGCGTGGCAACATGCAGCCCCCAGGCCAACTCATCGAGCGCCTGCGTGGCGGCATGCAGATCTTCGTGAAGGTTCCACCACCGCGCCACCTCAGCTGCCTGCCTGCCTACATGGCGCCGCACGCATCGTTGGCCAAGGCGCGTGTCGAAGCAAGGAAGAGCGGCGACGGACGGGACGGGCCTCGCCCCCGTCCCCGATAAAGCAGGGGGGCACCTAAGCTACGCATTAAATGCGTCTTGTCCTTAATACGAGCGATAAGCTCAGGGCACTGTGCGCCTTTCCACCTCTTGTGTGCCACTGTGGCAACCCCTTCCGACTATAAAAAGAGGCCCATGGCATACTGGAGAAGGATTCGGCTCTTTCGAACCACACACTCACCACAGCTAGTTCGAGAGCTCAAGAACTCTCTGAAATACACCCACTAAAGCAGGACTAGGGTTTTACGCATTCTCGCGGCCCGAACCTGGGTAAACGCTCTTTGTGCTGGCTACTGATCCTGCTCTTCTTGCAACCCTGCGGCCCGGCAACCATAGTAGGGATTCTTGTGATCCCATAGGTGTCGTTTCCCCCGACAATCAAAGGCCTAGGCCTTACTGATGTGATAGATTGTTATTGAGGCGAGGCAAGAGTTAATGATGTTGATGTAGTTGAAGAAATGCATTCCTTCCATGTGTGCATGCATGTATTTTTATCTCTTTGACATCGTAATGTGTATTGCATGTTCATTTCCTAATTAGTACGGTTGACAGTCTAGTGAATCTTTATAATAAATTATAAAGTAATATGAGCTTGAAGTTCTTCACTACTTCAAAGAGAACAAAAATCTTTTCAATACTTATTTTATATTACATATGATGAAGGTTCAGTCAGCTAATAGTGAATCGATTTATTTTATATGACATGCGGTGAAGGTTCCGTCAGCTAGCAATAGAGGCAATTGATATTTTCGCGCAAAAAAGAAGAAGGCAATTAACATTAATGTATAAATTCAAGTAAACATGCACTTGGTCACATCACGCTGCACCAACCATGGTCACATCCATGCAGCCATGCAAAAAATGTCTCACATCCCACAGAATTCACTAGGTGCACCAACATGTTACACCCCGCAGATCCCCCATAAAGTCACACGTGTCAATACTTTATTAATTGTTTCGAGCTGCAAAAAGAATTCCAGTATGTTATATGAAGAAGACTGGTAATGATTAAAAAAGTATGCCGGTTACTTTAATAACTGTACTAATGGGGTTGTGTACACATTACTAGCCTCTTTGTCTTGAAACAATTTCGTTGCTTTCATTATCTTATGTTTTTAACGAAGAAAGGTCCTTCCGTGCAAGATGAACAGTACCAAACAATGCAGAAATATCAGGCTTTTGATGCCGCGGAGAGAACCTTATTTTCCACACATGAGTGGGCCCACCTGAAGCAATGTCAATTCAACATGGCGCACCAACAAGTCACCGCCAAGCAGAAAGAATTCACAAGACCAACATATTATCAAACATATGTGAGAACGTTTCATATTCATATACCATTGCATATGTACTCATATATAGTCTCCTCATATTGGTCCAAAGCTACCACAGGACGCTTTCAAGAGTTTCCACAAGCTCTTTACTACTTCATCACTAGAACTACTTTGGCAGATGTCCGTACAAGAATGATATGGATTATCATAGATCATGAAATCAACAATTTTGGGGCGTAGTATTGAAATGTAGTTTCTACTGTATGAAATGTATCCCATATTTTATGTAAGAAAAATCTCGCTTTTCAAGATCCCTTGTCATCTAGCATAATTTCACTATGAGATACTCCATCAAAGTTCTCCATCATTATATACACAACCAATCCAGTTACACATCAGACTTAAATAAAAGGAAAAAAAAAGCTATGGTTCCATAAACTCGACCAATCCAGTTATACATCAATGATTCTTGAACACCCGAGCAAAGAAAAGATGGTCAAACTAGCAACCAATCAAACAACTGAAAAATTAACAACACATGAGTATTTCCCTTACCACGTATGAAATCTCAACATCAATGGTGCGCGGCGTGGCGCCGCGCGGGTACGGCTAGTTATTGCTAGGAGGGTTTGATTCCATGTATTTTATGACATCTCTAGCGGGAGGGAGGCTCGGTCAACAGATAGATAAAGGGGAGGCGAATAACGAACAAAACCAAAATGTATCATTCATATGCAAAATACTCCCTCCGTCCCATAATATAAGAGCGTTTTTGACACTACACTAGTATAAAAAACGCTCTTATATTATGGGACGGAGGGAGTATCTATTAAAAAGCAGGGGGGAAACTTTGAGGTACCGCGTACAAGAAAGCGTTTTTTCTGTACCACCTCTTGGTAACATGGTAAATTCATTTTGAACTTGTAGCAATCAGTCTGACACACACATTCCGTTCTTGTCAACCAACTGGCATTTACATATGCATACCTATCGCCACTCATAATCCCCTCTCCCAGAACCTCGGAAATGATCCAATGCGCGTGAAGCAACATGCATCTCTGTTCTTAACTATTCATTTATTTTTTGCACTACTAATTGGCCTTCATTTGAGCCTAACATCTCGCAAAACCAGGCCATGCTACCCTCGCCGTACCTCTGGTCCAGTCTGTCCTCTAGCCGTCCAGCCTGCCTCCACAACATGGCCTCGATCTCACCAAGCTCCGCAACATCCTGCTATCGCCCCATCTTGAAGCTCTACGTCATCCTACAGTTGTTGCACACGAGAGGGTCGACACTCAGCACCCAGGCCGAACTGACTGACCGCCGTCCTGCTCGAAGATACATTCAAGTTCCTCTACCTCAACCCTGCCCTGACATCCAACGTCCAGGTTGTCCTTCATTCCTCATAGCACCGTTGTCAGTGTGTTTGACTACAGCCGTGGCTTTAATCCAGCGAGACGCGCATGACAGGCATGGCTCTGCTCCGGCAAACAACGACGGCGATCACTCTGGCAGTGCGACGCAGCAGCTCCTAACGGCTCACAAATGGCAGGTTGATGCTTCACCTATGGACAACACCTCTGGCTGCAGCTGTGTATCAGTGATCACCACGCGAATCTCTCAAACTGGGAGGAGCCATCCTGTAGCAATGGTGACAGGGATGCTGAGTCGGTCGCCCGACCATAATAAAGAATATATATGGAGACAAAGGACAAAACTTATATACATGTTATTATGTGAACTTGCAATCACTTTCATTATACCTCCAACAGTTCAACCATTTGTTGCTGATACAAAACTCTGTTTTATGAAAAAGCTGGGCTGACCTCTGTGTTATGAGGAGACAAGTTCTAACACTATAATAAAATAAACTCAAATAGTTTCTCTTCCTTGCATATTTTCTCCTGGCAGTCATGGTGTCTCCTAAACCACCATCTCACTTCAAGAAGACAAATTGGCATATCTCTACTCTAACATAACTTGGGAACACTATCAAGTACAGTACGTTTGAAGGAACTCCACTTGTGCGGGTGTGTGTGTGCGTGTGCGGGTGTGTGTGTGTGTGTGTGTGTGTGTGTGTGTGCGCGTGCGTGTGTGTGTGTGTTTTAACAAACAATTCATTTTTAAGGAGACATCAATAAATCTGGGTTGCACTCATTTTAATATACAACAAGCAATAAAATGCAAAGTGTGCAACAATGTAGCTTCTTAATCACGCCTCCAATAATTACTAAACTCTTGGCGACAACTGCATCTCTAAGTAGTAATGATCCTGAAGAATAAATGCCTCAGGGAACTTAGAGAGAAATCAACAATAGGTCTGCAACCATTGAAGTGAAATATATGGCAGCTTGATGGGAAATTGTTATTTTCCTTTCCTACTATGATTTCCTTATCTCCACATGTGAGAGGGAATGTATCCTATCATCACTGAAATTAGAAAATGCAAGAAGTTTTTGTTAGATGCAATTTCACTTCCAACAATGTGAACCTGACCATCTCTGAGAAGCGGCGGAACTACAAAAATAAAGCTGGGAAGGGAAGTCTGAAAGGGAGCACACATAGGCGGTGTCGTAGATGTCGTGGAGGCCCAGGTGCTCAATTAATTGTATCTCGGTCTCTGCTCACTACAACACTGAGTACACCTAAATTTTTATGTCTGCACTCAGATTTTGTGTTTACTCTTGCTAATTGTAGGAAATCAACACCGAGCAAGGCATTACTTCCCTGGCAGTTTCTCTAACTTGATCAAAATAGTAAACATGGTATTGAGGAGCTGTCTACACAAAAAGATTAAGGATAAATATTATTATAGAGCTCGGAGAACAATAAGTAGTATGATCTAAATTTACAAAAAAAACTATGTGGTCAAATATGTTTACTTTCTCAAGAAATAATTGAGGGATCACAGCTACTTCTCAAAGGCATTGGTATTGGGATTTCAATGTGTTTTTGTTGCACATTCTCAGATAAAATTTGCATTCCTATCGATCTGATTTGAGACTAGAATTGATGATGGTTGGCAATTTGGAAGTGTGTTGAAGGCACATTCTCAAAGAAAATGCAATTCTTTCCTGAAGGAAAAATGGACAAAGCACATCGATCCGCAAAACCATGTCTAAAGTATGATGTTCTTGCCACACCGAATTAGCTTCTTAAAAAATCACATGTTGACATGTGTGTGAGAAGGAGAGGCACATACCTTGCCAGTGTGCTTCTGATGCAATTGAAGCGTAGTTCTCGTCCATCCAGCACCACTCGTTCCTGATCCGCCAGTGTGCTCCTGATTCACTCTCCCCAATATACTTGTTCAACAGCTCAGGAAAAGGTAACATCTCAACATTCTATACAAAAAAGAAATCTAGCATTAATAATATGACAATCTCAAAACCAATTGCCATTTGTGTCTTTCCATAGCCTGAAGGTCCAAACAGCAGAAACCAACTTGCAAGTTCACTCAAATCCTTCAAAGGCAGACAAAAAAAAGGGGAGCATGAAAACAATTATGAATACTTAGTATTTTAAGCATTCAGGTGCCCTGCTACAACTTATAAAATGCATATAAGAAGCACAAATGTCTATAGACCACCTTTAGGACGAATTCAGAGGTCACTTAAACTTTTAAACTACTAATCACTGTGATGACCAGATAACACAACAAACAGAAGAACATGGCGCATAACACAACTTATGTGATTACCTTGTAAACATTGGGGTGCTTTATACAGTGAAGAATGCACCAGTCAATTTGTTTCTTCAACAAATCAAGACCACCAACATTCTCCAGTGTGACATCACGCACATTAGAAAATCAGCTCATGATTACCTTGTAAACTTTACTCCAAGGATGTCTCGGCTGCCTTTTTTGCCAGCCACAGACGCAACCATAGTCGTAGTTGCTGCATCTAACATCATGTCATGGCAGGGCACCTCCACATTGACCGAGATCTCAAACTGCTGGACAGTGCTTGAACAGACATTTCACCTAGATGGCACCAAGATTTCACAATCTACATTTCACGCCAGAAAACAAACAATGATTGTTAGTTTCCATTTCCAGTTTGCAAAACATAAGCTTAAATGGGAAGAATATATCTCCCAGTTTGCAAGGTGCAGTCCATTAATCAATCTTCTATACTATTTATATTGAACATGTAGTGGTCAAGAACACTAAATTCAATCTCGGTAAAAAAAATGAAAACTGAAATTCCATTGACATCCATTGTTCCATGATGGACTTTACACGTATGTTCAACAACAAAGACTCCCCTCAACTCAGCTCGACTCAACATTATCTAAACTATGGAGCGGAGCACAAACAAGTAGGCAGATAGAGAAGTAGAGTCATGTACCTGCACCCCTTGGCCGTGGCACACACGAGCTCGTCCTCGGTCGGGTGCACCGCGACGTCGTCTGGATCCCCCCGGGCACAATCCTCGCCTGGAACTCAAAACTCAAAACACATGGAGAAAGAGGCACACCCGGGTGAACCCACGATTGAATTCGAGGCAAAAAAGGTGTCGGGTAGCGACCCACCAGGGCTCCTCGGGGAGTGGCGCCGGGGAGGATTTGGGGACATGGGCGGGGCGAGGAGGAAGGAGCAGTACCCACCAGGGGCTCATGTGAGAGTGGCGTCGGCGCGGATTTGGGGACGGGGGAGGGGCGAGGTGGGAGGGGCAGCATCGGTGGGCGTGGGTGGGAGTGGCGTCGGGACAGTGTGCGGGAAAGCGGCGAAGGGACTGGGGATACGGTGGGGATACGGGGGAGGGTGAAGCCAATCCACCGGAGGGCAGGATCTCCTGTCGCCGGAGATCATATGTGGCGGCGGCGGGTGCAGGAGACCTAGCCCTCGCTCAAGAGTCAGAGAAGGGGTGGGCAGTTTGTTTGTTTTTTTCATGATAATACGTGTCTCATTTATATAGAATAAAGATAGAGTTACAAGGCACGTAAGCACCGACCATATAAGACTGAAAAGATAGGAAAATCCTATACAAAATATCAACGTCTGTCCCTCTCCTTCGACACCACCGAAGCGGCCACCAAAGGGTAAAAAGACATATCACCTCTTCACTCAAGCTCGACGCGGCTCCATCGCTGATCAACAGCTTTGCGGACCTCCAAAGTAGTTTGCCAGAAGCAAAACCATAGCCGTTGAAAGAATCAGACCGGGGCAACATGTCCCCGGACACGCCATCGAACTTCAGAACTGACACCCCCGCATGACGACGACGTCGGAGGAGGAAACCAGAACTGTCAGCATTCAACCACAGACCCAGCACAAGATTCTCCATCTTCCAGCTGTCACTTGCGTAGACAACCACCTGCGCGTACTCCTGAACGACAAAACCTCCCTGCTCCACCATGACGTCGGAGACAACGCCATAGCAACGGGGACAGAGCAGAAGGAGAGACACACCTGATGGAGTCGTCGCCGCCGCCTCGCCAACACCATCCATGAACCCTAACGCTGCTGATCTGAAGGATCGGCAGAGACACGATGCCATCAACTCCGAGACGCCGCCGTGAAGGGCACCGCCGGTATGGAAGTGAAGCTGAGGCAGATTTATTCGTCTGTGCGCCGCTCCTACCACCCCAACGACGCACCACGACCTACAAATCCAAAACCTAACTACAGAGCGGAGGAACGGGGTCCTCCCTCCCTCCTGCCGCCGGAGCAACGACCGGAGGGAGAGGGGGCCAGCGCACCGGCCGGTGGAGATCGGTGGAAGGAGATCGCCTCCCTAGTCGCCTGGCTGTTGGCGGCGGCTAGGGTAGGGAAAGCGTACGCATGCATTCGTTTGCGGTGGGCAGTTTTGTTTGGTAGAGAGGAGAAGACGTTTCCCTTTTTTAGACGAGGATTGATACGTCTCCAACGTATTTATAATTTTTTATTGATCCATGTTATTATATTATCCATCTAGGATGTTTTATATGCATTTATATGCTATTTTATATGATTTTTGGGACTAACCTATTAACCTAGAGCCCCGTGCAAGTTTTTGTTTTTTCCTTGTTTTTGAGTTTTACAGAAAAGGAATACCAAACGGAGTCCAATTGATGTGCCAATTTTTGATGATTTTTTATGGACCAAAAGAAGCCCCCGGAGTAAAATAGTTGGGCCAGAAGAGTCCCGAGCTGTCCACGAGGGTGGAGGGTGAGCCCTACCCCCGGGGCATGCCCCCTGCCTCGTGGACGACTCGAAGGCCCCCCTGACGTGAGACCGACACCAAAAATTCCTATAAATACAGAAACCCACGAAAAGAAACCTACATCGGGAGTTCCGCCGCCGCAAGCCTCTGTAGCCACCAAAAACCAATCGGGACCCTGTTACGGCACCCTGCCGGAGGGGGGATCCATCACCGGTGGCCATCTTCATCATCTCAGCGCTCTCCATGACGAGGAGGGAGTAGTTCACCCTCGGGGCTTAGGGTATGTACCAGTAGCTATGTGTTTGATCTCTCTCTCGTGTTCTTGATATGGCACGATCTTGATGTACCGCGGGCTTTGCTATTATAGTTGGATCTTATGATATTTCTCCCCCTCTACTCTCTTGTAATGGATTGAGTTTTTCCTTTGAAGTTATCTTATCGGATTGAGTCTTTAAGGATTTGAGAACACTTGATGTATGTCTTGCATGTGCTTATCTGTGGTGACAATGGGATATTCACGTGATCTACTTGATGTATGTTTTGGTGATCAACTTGCGGGTTCATGATAATCCCCAAGTGCAGGGAATCATCGTAGCAATTCCCAAAGGTGGAAGTGATAAGCATGGAGTGCCGAACCCACAAGGAGCTAAAGGTAAGATCAATATTCTCTCAAGTCCTATCTGCCACTGATACGACTTTACGTACACCGAACGTTTGCTTCGAACTAGAAACGAGAAATAAAACTATGTTGTGGGTATGAAGAGGATAACTTTGCATGATATCGGAGAGCTAAAACATAAAAGTAGGTGTTGTTATCATAAAGTTAGAATATATTACTAAATATTATAAATAGCGAGCGTGGAATAATGATGGATCAATGTGCGGAATTGTCCTAGGCAATTGTTAACAAGACCGGTAGTCGTCATTGCAATTTCATATGAGGGAGAGGCATAAGCTAACATACTTTCTCTTCTTGGATCATATGCACTTATGATTGGAACTCTAGCAAGCATCCGCAACTACTAAAGATCATTAAGGTAAAACCCAACCATAGCATTAACATGTCAAGTCCCCTTTATCCCATACGCAACAATCCCCTTACTCGGGTTTATGCTTCTGTCACTCAAGCAACCCATTATAAGCGAATCATGAACATATTGCAAACACCCTACAGCGGGAATCCCTCACACTTACGCGACATGGAGGGCACAGTAGGACAGCACCAAAATAAAACATACAACTCGTACCAATCTAGATCATCAATCAACCCAAAGACAAAGGATATCTACTCAAAACATCATAGGATGAAAACACATCATTGGATCATAATATGTGGCATAAAGCACCATGTTCAAGTAGGGATTACAGCGGGGTGCGGGAGAGTGGACCGCGTAAAAGAGATGAGGATGGTGATGATGATGGTGATGTTGATGAAGACGGTCACCGCGGCGACGATTCCCCTCCCGATGGCACTTTGGCGCCACCGAGAGAGAGGAGGAGAGGTTCTCCCCCTTGTGCTTCCTCCTCCATGGCCACCCCCTAGATGGGGAGAGGTTCTTCCTCTGGTCCTTGGCCTTCATGGCGATGATGGCCCCTCCAGGATCCTCCTCCATGGCCTCCGGTGATGATGGCCCCCTCCGGCAGGGTGCCAGAGAGGGCCTAGATTGATTTCTCGTGGCTACATTGGCTTGCGGCGGTGGAACTTCCGATCTAGGTTATTTTTTGGAGGTTTCTATATTTATAGGAGAGGATGGCGTCGAGAAGAAGTCAGGGGGTCCCCGAGGAGGCCACGAGATAGGGGGGCGCGCCCCCCACCCTCGTGGGGCCCACGGGACTCCCCTCCGGTAGAATTTTGTTCCAGTATTTTTTATATTTTCCAGAAAAATTCTCCGTTGATTTTCATCGCATTCCGAGAACTTTTATTTCTGCACAAAAACAACACCACGCTAGTTCTGCTGAAAACAGCGTCAGTCCGGGTTAGTTCTAATCAAATCATACCAAAATCATATAAAACTATTGTAAATATGGATGAATACTTCATAAATTATAGATACGTTGGAGATGTATCAGCATCCCCAAGCTTAATTCCTGCTCGTCCTCGAATAGGTAAATGATAAAAGAAATAATTTATGAAGTGTGAATGCTTAGCAAGTACATAAGTTTGATCAATGATAATTCCAATAACTTTTTCTAGCATAATTATATATCATAACAGTAGCTCAATTCATAAAACTTCTCATGATCAAGTAACAAGCTATTCACATGTTAAAGTATAGATCATAAACTTTCTTGAAAACTAACAAACTATATTCCCAGTCATCAAATAATTGCAATTCATCTTATTTCCAGGAAGGGTCTATGTCAGAGCTTTGATTTAGCAAACTCCACATACTCAACTATCATTTAATCTTTCACAATTGCTAACACTCACGTGATATTTATGGGTTCAAAGTTTTAATCGGACACAGAGAAAGATAGGGGCTTATAGTTTCGCCTCCCAACCTTTTACCTCAAGGGTAATGTCAACAATAATAATTTATGAAAACCTACATCCAAGTGGATATATATATCCGGACTGCTCCAACACAAGGTGCTTGCCAAAGGAAAAAGTGTAAAAAGGAAAGGTGATGATCACCATGACTCTTGTATAAAGGTAGAAGATAAAAGTAAAAGATAGACCCTTCGCAGAGGGAAGCAGAGGTTGTCATGCGCTTTTATGGTTGGATGCACAAAATCTTAATGCAAAAGAACGTCACTTTATATTGCCGCTTGTGATAAAGACCTTTATTATGCAGTCCGTCGCTTTTATTTCTTCCCTATCACAAGTTCGTATAAAGCTTATTTTCTTCGCACTAATAGATCATACATATTTAGAGAGCAATTTTTATTGCATGCACCAATGACAACTTACTTGAAGGATCTTACTCAATCCATAGGTAGGAATGGTGGACTCTCATGGCAAAACTGCTTTAAGGGATGTTTGGAAGCACAAGTAGTATTTCTACTTGGTGCAAAAAAATTGGCTAGCATGAGAGGGAAAGGCAAGCTCAACATGTTGGATGATCCAAGACAATATAATGTTTCGGATATAGGAAAACATAACCCATTAAGTTGTCTTCCTTGTCCAACATCAACCTTTTAGCATGTCATATTTTAATGAGTGCTCACAATTACAAAAGATGTCCAAGATAGTATATTTATATGTGAAATCTCTCTTCCTTCAATATTCTTTCATGAATTGTTCAAGTTACCAATTATGCGTTTGCTAACCTTCAATAAGTTTACTACCTATAATTATTCTGTGTGAAGTCATTACTCCCCATGGTATAAGCATATGAAACATATATAAATTCAGATTTATGATATTCAATTCATTCAACCATTTACTCATAGGATGTACGTGAATCACGTGAGTAAATGACAAACTACTCCAAAAGACATAAGTGAAGGACACTGAGTAGTCAAATAATTAACTAGACATGGGAGGATTCTTTTTCACTCGAGATTTCAGATCCAATGATTTTATTCAAACAGCAAGTAGAATTTAAAATACGCTCCAAGCAAAACACATATCATGTGACGAATAAAAATATAGCTCCGAGTAAGGTATATCGATAGTTTCGAAGACGAAAGAGGGGATGCCTTCCGGGGCATCCCCAAGCTTAGGTGCTTGAGTCTTCCTTGAATATTACCTTGGGGTGCCTTGGGCATCCCCAAGCTTAGGGTTTTTCTGCTCCTTATTCTCCTCATATCAATATCTCATCCAAAGCTTGAAAACTTCAATCACACAAAACTTAACGGAATTTCGTGAGATAGGTTAGTATGATAAAGAGTAAACCATTCACTTTGGTACTGTCAAAGACAAGGTTCATAATTGTTCTCACACAATGCCTGCTGTACCATATCATTTCTACAATTTATATTGAGAAATATAAGCCATAGAAACTAGAAAACAAGCAAACTATGCAATGAAAACAGAATCTGTCAGAAATAGAATAGTCTGTATTGATCTGAACAGAAACCACACTTCTGCTACTCCAAAATTTATGAAATAAATTGGTGGACGTGAGGAATTTGTCTATTAATCTTCTGAAAAAAGAATCAACTCAGAAGCACTCTTTTGTAAAAAAATGATAGCTAATCTCGTGAGCGCAAAGTTTCTGTTTTTTACAGCAAGATTACATTAACTTTCACCCAAGTCTTCCCAAAGGTCTTACTTGGCACTTTATTGAAACAAAAGCTATAAAACATGATTACTACAGTAGCTTAATCATGTAATCACACAAAAACAGTAAGGGTAAATATTGGGTTGTCTCCCAACAAACGCTTTTCTTTAATGCCTTTTGGCTAGGCATGATGATTTCAATGATGCTCACATAAAAGAAAAGAATTGAAACATAAAGAGAGCATCATGAAGAATATGACTAGCATATTTGAATCTAACCCACTTCCTATGCCTAGGGATTTTGTGAACACATAATTTATAGAAACAAGAATCAACTAGCATAGGAAGGCAAAACAAGTATAACTTCAAAACTTTAAGCACATAGAGAGGAAACTTGGTATTATTGCAACTCCTACAAGCATATATTCCTCCCTCATAATAATTTTCAGGATCATCATGAATGAATTCAACAATATAAACATCACATAAAGCATTCTTTTCATGATCTACAAGCATAGAAATTTTTCTGCTCTCCACATAAGCAAAATTCTTCTCATTCGGAATAGTGGGATCACTAATTCCTAAAGTTGACACTCTTCCAAACCCGCTTTAGATGATACTATTATTCATACTCCAAAATATATAAGTGAAGTTCATGGAGCATTCTACAATTAATATAGACTAACCAATATCCAAGCTCAAAATATATAAGTGAAGCACACGAAGCATTCTATAAAACCATACTCAAAAGATTTAAGTGAAGCACAAAGAGCAATTCTATAAGATCATACTTAAAGGATATAAGTGAAGCACATGAAGTATTCTATAAATCAATGAAGGGCTATCTCATACTAGCATGGTTCTTAAAGTAAAAACAAAAACACAAAGGACACAAATCATGTGAACAAAACAAAAACCGAGGTATACCGATATTTGTTGAAGAAGAAAGATGGGATGCCAATCGGGGCATCCCCAAGCTTAGATGCTTGAGTATCCTTTAAAATATTTACTTGGGGTACCTTGGGCATCACCAAGCTTGAACTCTTGCCTCTCTTTATTCTTCTCATATTTATAGCTCCTCGATCTTCGAACACTTCATACACACAAAACTTTAACAAAAACTTTGTGAGATCCGTTAGTGTAATAAAGCAAATCACTACCTTTAGGTACTGTTGCAAACTTATTCCAATTTCATATTAGAACTATATCTACTGTATTCCAACTTCACCATGGTTCATACCCCCCTGATACTACCCATAGATTCATCAAAATAAGCGAACAACTCATAGAAAATAGAATCTGTCAAAAACAGGACAGTCTGTAGTAATCTGGAAGTTTAGTAAACTTCTGTAACTCCAAAAAATTCTAAACAAATATGACAATTTGAAAAATTTGTACATAAGTAATGTGCAAAAAGTTTCAGACCATTTGTCCTTCCAGTAAAAAATGTAAAATCACGTGCTACAACTAAAGTTTCTGTTTTTGTTCTGCACATAGTAAACAAGCAATCTAATCATCCTAAAACCAAAGCTTGGCACATTATTTTTATAATACAATGGATATATACAAGGAGACAATTATTTTCAGAGAAGCTTCCATGAATTTTTTTACATTGTTTCCATGAGCATGAACACAAGTGCTCAAGGTCGACCCTCACTTCTTCAATGCATAATCTTCCAATCACTTCTCTTATTGAAAAACTTTTTAGGCATGAAAGGCAAGTAATTTTTTTTTGTATTTTCATTCTTTTAAAAAAATTGTATGTTTCACCCACAAATAAACAGAAACAAAAAGGAAAAACAAAATCTACTTAGTGAAGAAAGCAAACAAGCACACACGAGAATATCAACCCCACGCTATTGCTCCCCGGCAACGGTGCCAGAAAAGAGCTTGATAATCCCCAAGTGCAGGGAATCATCGTAGTAATTCCCAAAGGTGGAAGTGATAAGTATGGAGTGTCGAACCCACAAGGAGCTAAAGGTAAGATCAATATTCTCTCAAGTCCTATCTGCCACTGATACGACTCTACGTACACCGAACGTTTGCTTCCAACTAGAAACGAGAAATAAAACTACGTTGTGGGTATGAAGAGGATAACTTTGCATGATATCAGAGAGTTAAAACATAAAAGTAGGTGCTGTTATCATAAAGTTAGAATATACTACTAAATATTATAAATAGCGAGTGTGGAATAATGATGGATCGATGTGCGGAATTGTCCTAGGCAATTGTTAACAAGACCGGTAGTCGTCATTGCAATTTCATATGAGGGAGAGGCATAAGCTAACATACTTTCTCTTCTTGGATCATATGCACTTATGATTGGAATCTAGCAAGCATCCGCAACTACTAAAGATCATTAAGGTAAAACCCAACCATAACATTAACATATCAAGTCCCCTTTATCCCATACGCAACAATCCTCTTACTCAGATTTATGCTTCTGTCACTCAAGCAACCCACTATAAGCGAATCATGAACATATTGCAACACCCCAGAGCCGGAATCCCTCACGCTTGTGCGACACGAAGGGCACAATAGGACAACACCAAAATAAAACATACAACTCGTATCAATCTAGATCATCAATCAACCCAAAGACAAAGGATATCTACTCAAAACATCATAGGATGAAAACACATCATTGGATCATAATATGTGGCATAAAGCACCATGTTCAAGTAGGGATTACAGCGGGGTGCGGGAGAGTGGACCGCGTAAAAGATATGAGGATGGTGATGATGATGGTGATGTTGATGAAGACGATCACCGCGGCGATGATTCCCCTCCCGATGGCACTCTGGCGCCACCAAGAAAGAGGAGGAGAGGTTCTCCCCCTTGTGCTTCCTCCTCCATGGCCACCCCCTAGATGGGGAGAGGTTCTTCCTCTGGTCCTTGGCCTTCATGGCGATGATGGCCCCTCTAGGAGCCTCCTCCATGGCCTCCGGTGATGATGGCCCCCTCCGGCAGGGTGCCAGAGAGAGAGCCTAGATTGATTTCTCGTGGCTACAGAGGCTTGCGGCGGCTGAACTTCTGATCTAGGTTATTTACTGGAGGTTTTTGTATTTATAGGAGATGATGGCATCGAGAACAAGTCAGGGGGGTCCCCGAGGCGGCCATGAGATAGAGGGGCGCGCCCCCACCCTCGTGGGGCCCATGGGACTCCCCTCTAGTAGATTTTTGTTCCTATATTTTTTATATTTTCCAGAAAAAATCTCCGTTGATTTTCATCGCATTCCGAGAACTTTTATTTCTGCACAAAAACACCACCATGGTAGTTTTGCTGAAAACAGCGCAGTCCGGGTTAGTTCTAATCAAATCATACCAAAATCATATAAAACTATTGTAAACCTGGCATGAATACTTCATAAATTATAGATACGTTGGAGACGTATCAGTTCAGTGACCTTGTGAACTTATGCATAGGGGTTGGCACACGTTTTCGTCTCGACTCTCCGATAGAAACTTTGGGGCACTCTTTGAAGTTCTTTGTGTTGGTTGAATAGATGAATCTGAGATTGTGTGATGCATGTCGTATAATCAAACCCACATATACTTGAGGTGACATTGGAGTATCTAGGTGACATTAGGGTTTTGGTTGATTTGTGTCTTAAGGTGTTATTTTACTAGGAACTCTAGGGTTGTTTGTGACACTTATAGGAATAGCTCAACGGATTGATCAGAAAGAATAACTTTGAGGTGGTTTCGTACCCTACAATAATCTCTTCATTTGTTCTCCGCTATTAGTGACTTTGGAGTGACTCTTTGTTGCATGTTGAGGGATAGTTATATGATCCAATTATGTTATTATTGTTGAGAGAACTTGCACTAGTGAAAGTATGAACCCTAGGCCTTGTTTCGAAGCATTGCAATACCGTTTGTGCTCACTTTTATCATTAGTTACCTTGCTGTTTTTATATTTTTAGATTACAAAAACCCATATCTACCATCCATATTGCACTTGTATCACCATCTCTTCGCCGAACTAGTGCACCTATACAATTTATCATTGTATTGGGTGTGTTGGGGACACAAGAGTCTCTTTGTTATTTGGTTGCAGGGTTGTTTGAGAGAGACCATCTTCATCCTACGCCTCCGACGGATTGATAAACCTTAGGTCATCCACTTGAGGGAAATTTGCTACTGTCCTACAAACCTCTGCACTTGGAGGCCCAACAACGTCTATATGAAGAAGGTTGTGTAGTAGACATCAAGCTATTTTCTGGCGCCGTTGCCGGGGAGGCTAGGTAAGCGGCACTAACACCCCGTCAACTAAGCTCTTTTCTGGCGCCGTTGCCAGGGAGGTTAGTGCTTGAAGGTATATCTTTAGATCTTGCAATCGAATCTTTTTGTTTCTTGTTTTATCACTAGTTTTGTTTATAAAAGAAAACTACAAAAAAAGGAATTGAGGGTGCCTCATATGCTTCATCTTTTTAATATCTTTCATGAAAATGATGCAAAGGAAAATTGTGCTCAAGTGTTAGAAGAAGAATGCATTAAAATGTTTGGCACTAAATATTTGAATGATGAGCATGATTGCAATGTTGTTAGTATGAATTCTTTGAATATCCATGATGCTAATGATATGCAAAGCCACAAGCTTGGGGATGCTATGTTTGATGAAGATGATATTTTTAGTCCCCCAAGTTTTGATGAGCAAATTTATTATGATGATAGCATGCCTCCTTTTTATGATGAATATGTTGATGAAAGTGGTTTCGGAGAGGTCATGACTTTATTTAGTGATGAATCCACTATTTCGGAAGAGGTTCCAATTGATTATGAGAACAAAGTTGCTATCTATGATGATTATTGTGATGACATGTATGCTATAAAGAACAATGATAACCATGAAACTTGTCATCTTGATTTTAATTTTTAATTGGATTATGCCTCACATGATAGTTATTTTGTTGAGTTTGCTCCCACTACTATTCATGAGAAGAAATTTGCTTATGTGGAGAGTAATAAAAATTCTATGCTTGTAGATCATGAAAAGAATGCTTTATGTGATGGTAATATTATTGAATTTATTCATGATGCTACTGAAAATTATTATGAGGAAGGAATATATGCTTGTAGGAATTGCAATAATATCAAGTTTCCTCTCTATGTATTAAAAGTTTTGAAGTTATGCTTGTTTCGTCTTCCTATGCTAGTTGATTCTTGTTCCCATAAATTGTTTGCTCACAAAATCACTATGCATAGGAAGTGGGCTAGGCTTAAATGTGTTATTCATATTCTTCATGATGCTCTCTTTATGTTTCACTTCTTATCTTTTATGTGAGCATCATTTAAATCATCATGCCTAGCTAGGGGCGTTAAACGTTAGCACTTGTTGGGAGGCAACCCAATTTTATTTTAGTTCTTTGATTTTTTCTCCTGCTTAGTCATAAATAATTTATCTAGCTTCTTTTTATATGTGGTTTTATGTTTTAATTAGTGTTTGTGCCAAGTAGAACCTTTGGGAAGACTTGGGTGAAGTCTTTGCAATCTTGCTGTAAAAACAGAAACTTTTGCGCTCGCGAGATTAGCTGCCTTTTTTACTGGAGAGTGCTTTTAGGTTGATTCTTTTTGCAGATGATTAATAGACAAATTCCTCACGTCCACCAATTTATTTCAGAATTTTTGGTGTTCCAGAAGTATTCGAACAAAACAGATTACTACAGACAGCTCTGTTTTTGACAGATTCTGTTTTCTATGTGTTGTTTGCTTACTTTGATGAATCTATGAGTAGTATCGGAGGGTATGAACCATAGAGAAGTTGGAATACAGTAGATATTACACCAATATGAATTTATAATGAGTTCACAACAGTACCTAAGTGGTGGTTTTATTTTCTTATACTAACGGAGCTTATGAGTTTTCTGTTGAGTTTTGTGTTGTGAAGTTTTCAAGTTTTGGGTAAAGTTTCGATGGACTATGGAATAAGGAGTGGCAAGAGCTTAAGCTTGGGGATTCCCAAGGCACCTCAAGATAATATTCAAGGACAACCAACAGCCTAAGCTTGGGGATGCCCCGGAAGGCATCCCCTCTTTCGTCTTCGTTCATCAGTAACTTTACTTGGAGCTATATTTTTATTCACCACATGATATGTGTTTTGCTTGGAATGTCATTTTATTTTATTTTGTTTTGCTTGCTATTTGAATAATATCCCAAGATATTAAATTCTTAAATGTTAGAGAGTCTTCACATAGTTACATGATTATTCAACTACTCATTGATCTTCACTTATATCTTTTGGAGTAGTTTGTCGTTTGCTCTAGTGGTTCACGTATATCTTTTAGAGAACGACAGTGGTTTTATTTTGAAGAAATTAATGAACTCTCATGCTTCACTTATATTATTTTGAGAGTCTTTTAGAACAGCATGGTATTTTCTTTGGTTATGAATTTAGTCCTAATATGACGGGCATCCAAGAGGGATATAATAAAAACTTTCATAATAAGTGCATTGACTACTAAGAGAAGTTTGATTCCTTATGATTGTTTTGAGATATGAAGATGGTGATATTAGAGTCATGCTAGTGAGTAGTTGTGAATTTGATAAATACTTGTGTTAAGGTTTGTGAGTCCTGTAGCATGCACGTATGGTGAACCGTTATGTAACAAAGTTGGAGCATGAGATATTTTTTGATTGTCTTTCTGAGTGGCGGTCGGGGACGAGCGATGGTCTTTTCCTACCAATCTATCCCCCTTGGAGCATGCGTGTAGTACTTTGTTTTGATGACTAATAGATTTTTGCAATAAGTATGTGAGTTCTTTATGACTAATGTTGAGACATGGATTATACGCACTCTCACCTTTCCGCCATTGCTAGCCTCTCTAGTACCGCGTAACTTTCGCCGGTACCATAAACCCACCACATATGCTTCCTCAAAACAGCCACCATACCTACCTATCATGGCATTTCCATAGCCATTCTGAGATATATTGCCATGCAACTTTCCACCGTTCCGTTTATTATGACACGTTCCATCATTGTCATATTGCTTTGCATGATCATGTAGTTGACATCGTATTTGTGGCAAAGCCACCATTCATAATTCTTTCATGCATGTCACTCATGAGTCATTGCACATCCCGGTACACCGCCGGAGGCATTCATATAGAGTCATATTTTGTTCTAAGTATCGAGTTGTAAATAAATAGAAGTGTGATGATGATCATTATTAGAGCATTGTCCCGTGTGAGGAAATAAAAAAAGGGCCAAAGAAGCCAATGAAAAAAGGGGAGGCCAAAGAAGCCAAACAAAAAATGAGATAAAAAGAGAGAAGGGGCAATTCTACTATCCTTTTTCCAAACTTGTGCTTCAAAGTAGCACCATGATCTTCATGATAGAGAGTATCTTATTTTGTCACTTTCATATACTAGTGGAAATTTTCGTTATATAACTTGGCTTGTATATTCCAATAATGGGCTTCCTCAAAATGCCCTAGGTCTTCGTGAGCAAGCAAGTTAGATGCACACCCACTTAGTTTCTTTTGTTGAGCTTTCATACATTTATAGCTCTGGTGCATCCGTTGCATGGCAATCCCTACTCACTCACATTGATATCTATTGATGGGCATCTCCATAGCCCATTAATACGCCTAGTTGATGTGAGACCATCTTCCTCCTTTTTGTCTACTCCACAACCACCATTCTATTCCACCTTTAGTGCTATGTCCATGGCTCACGCTCATGTATTGCGTGAAAGTTGAAAAAGTTTGAGAATAATAAAGTATGAAATAATTGCTTGGCTTGTCATCCGGGTTGTGCATGATTTGAATATTTTGTATGATGAAGATGGAGCGTAGCCAGACTATATGATTTTGTAGGGATAAGCTTTCTTTGGCCATGTTATTTTGAGAAGACATAATTGCCTTGTTAGTATGCTTGAAGTATTATTATTTTTATGTCAATATTAAACTTTTGTTTTGAATCTTATGGATCTGAATATTCTTGCCACAATAAAGAGAATTACATGGACAAATATGTTAGGTAGCATTCCACATCAAAAATTTTGTTTTTATCTTTTACCTACTCGAGGACGAGCAGGAATTAAGCTTGGGGATGCTTGATATGTCTCCAACGTATCTATAATTTTTGATTGTTCCATGCTATTATATTATCCATCTAGGATGTTTTATATGAATTTATATGCTATTTTATATGATTTTTTGGACTAACCTATTAACCTAGAGCCCAGTGCCAGTTTTGATTTTTTCCTTGTTTTTGAGTTTTACAGAAAAGGAATACCAAACGTAGTCCAATTGACGTGCCAATTTTTGATGATTTCTTATGGACCAAAAGAATCCCTCGGAATAAAATAGTTGGGCCAAAAGAGTCCCGAACCATCCACGAGGGTGGAGGGCGAGCCCTACCCCCTGGGCGCGCCCCCTGCCTCGCGGACGACTCGGAGGCCCCCCTGACGTGAGACTGACGCCAAAAATTCCTATAAATACAGAAACCCACGAAAAGAAACCTAGATCGGGAGTTCCGCCGCCGCAAGCCTCTGTAGCCACCAAAAAGCAATCGGGACCCTGTTCCGGCACCATGCTAGAGGGGGGATTCATCACCAGTGGCCATCTTCATCATCCCGACGCTCTCCATGACGAGGAGGGAGTAGTTCACCCTCGGGGCTTAGGGTATGTACCAGTAGCTATTATAGTTGGATCTTATGATGTTTCTCCCCCTCTACTTTCTTGTAATGAATTGAGTTTTCCCTTTGAAATTATCTTATCGGATTGAGTCCTTAAGGATTTGAGAACACTTGATGTATGTCTTGCATGTGCTTATCTGTGGTGACAATGGGATATTCACGTGATCTACTTGATGTATGTTTTGGTGATCAACTTGCGGGTACAGTAACCTTGTGAACTTATGCATAGGGGTTGGCACACGTTTCCATCTTGACTCTCGATAGAAACTTTGGGGCACTCTTTGAAGTTCTTTGTGTTGGTTGAATAGATGAACCTGAGATTGTGTGATGCATGTCGTATAATCAAACCCACAGATACTTGAGGTGACATTGGAGTATCTAGGTGACATTAGGGTTTTGGTTGATTTGTATGTTCAGGTGTTATTTTACTATGAACTCTAGGGCTGTTTGTGACACTTACAGGAATAGCCCAACGGATTGATCGGAAAGAATAACTTTGAGGTGGTTTCGTACCCTACAATAATCTCTTCGTTTGTTCTCTGCTATTAGTGACTTTGGAGTGACTCTTTGTTGCATGTTGAGGGATAGTTATATCATCCAATTGTGTTATTATTGTTTAGATAACTTCCACTAGTGAAAGTATGAACCCTAGGCCTTCTTTTGAAGCATTGCAATACCGTTTGTGCTCACTTTTATCATGAGTTACCTTGCTGTTTTTATATTTTCAGATTACAAAAACCTATATCTACCATCCATATTGCACTTGTATCACCATCTCTTCATCGAACTAGTGCACCTATACAATTTACCATTGTATTGGGTGCGTTGGGGCACAAGAGACTCTTTGTTATTTGGTTGCAGTGTTGTTTGAGAGAGACCATCTTCATCCTACGCCTCCGACGGATTGATAAATCTTAGGTCATCCACTTGAGGGAAATTTGCTACTGTCCTACAAACCTCTGCACTTGGAGGCCCAACAACGTCTACAAGAAGAAGGTTGTGTAGTAGACATCAAGGATGCTTCCTTTTCTTCGCATAAAGATTAATTAATGTGATTAATCGATTTATGGCAAGATTAATTAATTTAGATTTGATCTTTAGAGATTAATCGTGATTGATTCTTTCACATAAATACATTACTAAATAATTTTCATCAGCATGGAAAATTCTGATCATTCAAATTTTTTTCGTTGTGTGAGAGGTGACGTGAAAATAAACCCGTGGGATGAGGGGAGGGGACGAAAAAAACCCAGCGAAAAAAAAGTTGAAAGTGGTGGGACGAAAATAAACCATACTATTCAACCAACTCATACATTAGAAGTAGACTAGTAGGACAACCGTGCGTTGCCACGGGCCTTTCAATTTTTCTTTTTCAATTGCACATATATGAATATAATGCACGTCTCTATGTGTCTACCACCCTCCATCTCTCCCTCTCCCATTCTATCTCCCACCTCTTTCAGTCTCACCATGTCTCTCTTTTCTCTCTCACACACAAACCCCTTTCCCTCGACCCAAAACTTAATTTTTGGCTCAGCTCAATTTTGCTCAGTGTTAACGTTCGGCAACTACAGTAAACATCCTAGAAGCTTAAACATTAAATTGAAATTTTAATCTTTATACAGGCTAAGATAACTTTTCGAACTTCTGGATCACACAAATTAATGATTATAATCTGTACAACAAGAAAAAATGACTTCACATTGTAAACTTTTTAATCCACGACTAGACTTACATGAGCACCATGGAATTAGTTCTGATACTTATTCTTGCCTATATTATACTTTTGTTATTTCTAGAGAAGATATCCACAACTAATAAGTAAATATTTTAAGAAAAATTATCAAAATCACCGCATCATGGAAATTACATACACAGATGGACAATGGGAAAATAGTACTAATAGACATGTACGCAAGAATTTCTTAAAGGTTGATCATTGCATCGTGACAAGAGCTAACCTTGCCTAGACCGACAAGATTCAAAGCAACAAGCCATAGATGTTTGGTTCACGCCTGACGCTTCCCCTGTTGGTTCCGCCACCTAGCGTCCAAACTTGCTTTCTTCACATTTACTTTGTTCATGCCACTCCCCCAATCCAATCAGCAGATGAGTTGATTGCCCATCTGGCCACTTCTCTGTTTCCTGTCAAGCAACCATGGACGGTGTGTTGGAATAACATCATAGAACATATAAGCATCACATCACTGGCATAGACCCTACAATTCAAAATTTTAGTCTAAAAATAAAATAGATGTTGTAAGACTACTTTCAAGATAAAAACTCTTAAATTCATCATAAAAAGGAATGATAGACTGGTTTTAATACTGCACGCGCAACCATGTGTGCATATGATTAAAGCACATGAGAGAAAATAACTCTTTGAACAAAAAACAAAAAACACATATAGAACATTCCATGGTAGATGACTGATAAAAAGGAACAAACAAACCAATGAACTCCGATCTGATGAAAAGAAATAAACAAACAACAAATTCTAAATTGCAAAAGAAACCAATACTCCCGGTAAATGAAACTAAAAGTTGCTGAAAAGCATTACATGTATATAGAACAAAGATTTATTCACTCTAAATTTTACAGAAATTTGGCTCTTGAACGAGGATGCTTTTTAGAACTTATTACCGGCCAACTAAATAACAATGCATTAAATAGCACACTGCCTATATCTACCTAGATAAATACACATGTGTTGGCACGGAATAACCAAAAAAATAGCATATGCAATTTTGCACTGATCAAACAAATTTGGCACAATTCGGATATGTGTATTGAATATGATGTCATGCATATTTTAATATTTAACGTTTTGATGCTAAGACAAACAAATCTTTCATTTCTTACACTATCTGATTATAGATAACAACTACTCCTCTGCAAAGATGAAATGTGAAAAATAATGTGTCCCCTCTAACATGTAAGAAATAGCAACACTAAAATCACAATCTGAAGTTGCAAAGACACTTCAGAACAATGACTTGCGTGAAAACCACACACACACACATTTACTCTTGATGAGCAGGATATGGTAGCACATACCTTTCTCGTCTCCATACACTTTAGAAACTCTGCTATCGGGGAAAAGTAATTATGCCAATAGCATTCTACATTTTTTTTGTACAAATTAGGCAATGGACATAAAGTGAATTTCCACCAAAGAACGAAAGCACAATGCAATTAGTGCCAATAATAAGCAATATATGCTCCCTGTACAACTTAGACGGACAGGAACAAATTTTCTACCAAAGACGGGAGGCCCGATCTCATACTCACTATGCAATGCTAAAGGTCATTAGTGTTCACCACAAGAGTTGATAACATTCCATCACGCTAAAGATCATTTAGTTTATAACTGGCAACAGCGATGCCAACACCAGTAGCCTTCCCTGTGAACGCCTCGAAAGACGTAACATTTTGTGAAGTGACTCAAGTATCTCGTTAATCGGGCAAACAACAATATTCCTTGCAAGAATTAAATATCAAGTTGCGAAATTTGTATTACCATGTTTGAATACTCAAGGCATATATGTTACTGACATGGCTAGATAATTACCTAGTTATCTCAACCTTAGCACAAAAATCACTGTAAGCAGTTTTGAAACAATATGTACTAAATCATTAAACCAAGAATATATATTTCATTTTGCAAAATAATAGACTTCAACTACATTTATCAATAAGTGACCCATGGCTTAACCAAGCTTTGTGGTAGTGTTGGAACCTGCATCGCAAACATGTGCATGATAACAGCTCTCATTCAATGCAGGATATTGCAACAAAATAGAAGCAGATGCAGAGGTGCAGCGACGATAACTATCAGGCATCACGTTCATGTCTTGCCCCGTGTTCGGCCAAAGTCAATGCATTCCTAAGATTTTCCAGACAACTTGCATATGACGTCTTATAATTTTCTAGTCTATATCCCATATATAATCAACTTTACTATATCTCATATGTACCTTCTAACATGTAAGAAATTGTATAGCAAATCACAACCTGGATAAGGAAGTCATTGAGTACCAATAAATTGATAGAAACATGTGCATTTTAGTATTTTTAATTTTAAGAAAAGTTATCTAAAAAAGGTACATCTCATGTATAGCAGGCACTACTTCACTGCAAGTCTGCAATATGCTACAAATACACATATTGCGCAATTGGTATTCAATATGAAGAAACAGGAAATCTTAAAACTGCTCTGTACACGTACTGATTATGATCAACATCAGCTATATAGCTCATTGTAGAATGCAGTCTTGTTAAATCTGGAAGTAAGTCATGTGTATGCATTTAAGAGCATAATCTTAAGGGCTTGAATTAAAAAAAGGGGGGCAAAGACAGATTAATTGCCTCTGATCCATAACATATACATAGCAGCTGCCAGCCAACTCTTGTTGATCCTATCTAATACATGGACCTATTCGCCATTGAATAAGCCTACTGAATTAGCCGACCTCTCAAGCCAAGCTGGCATTACAAGCATGGTCATACTGTCATAGTAAAACCACCTTGAAGCATTTCAGCAAAATATGCAACGGTTTGAGAATAAACTGTGTTTGACCTAAAATGGGAGCACCTCTAGGCCAAGATTGAGCGACACAATCTTGTACCACTAAAATGCAGAACACGGAAATAGCTACAAAGTAAACTTGAGCATGCTGCACTTACCAAAAGCTAGTTGTCTACAGAGTCAAAATTGAATGGATGAAGCCTTATCATTAGGGTTGGGGAGTCGCCTTATCATCACGATGGGGGGATCGCCGCGCAAGCAGCAAGCACGACCCCCATGCCACAGCTTGGACGATCATGGTTGGTGATGCGGCGGTCGCGACCAGCGCCACAAACCCACAACTGACTATTGGCATGGCTCCCTCTCTTGCAGCGGGAGCAGTTTCTCGTGCTCCCCGTCACCTCTCTCAGCTTCATATGCCTCCTCCTCCTCTTCCGCTGATGCATTATATTGTAGGTCACTGTTTTATGTTTCTGAAAAAAAACTGGAATTGAACTTTAGTTTTCGCTTCCAAATTGCATAAGCAAATGTACTGGCAAATCCAATAGACTAATAAGGGAGAGTAAACCATTTGTAGAATAAACTCCAGATCTAACAATATGGGAGATAGCCTTCATGTATGCATGTCATTATTCTCTCGCTTGTCTAAATGATGAGAGAAGCGCCAAATATGATGTCTAGGAAATGCGAGCTAGCTACAGGATACAAGTCCAAAATCAAAACCAAGCTAGCTAATTAATGGCCTTTAAAAAACTAATGGTCTTTAACAAACCAAGCTAGTAAATAATTATGCAGTTGGCATGGATCAGTACATGTTAAATAACAAGTAGCAACACCAATGGGATTACGGATCACCAGAAGCAACCATGCACAAACAAACACAAGAAAGCCCATAGTTATGACAAAAACTGAAAGTTAAGGCCAGCCAAGTTCTATACGGAAAGGAGAGTCCAAAAGTTAAGTTTGGCAGTGCTAATTTCAGTATCTACATAGAACAAAGCCTTTAACAAAAAAAACATAAATGGATTTAAGATGGTGGGAGGATTCTGGATAGTTGGCCTCATCGGAAATAGATGCATTCGGTTGTGCTTGATGCAGATACGATAGTAAGATAGCGAATAAATCAGAATTTTATTCAGGTACGAATTATTAGGAATTCGATGCTAGGTTAGAATTAACATATTTGCATCTATATTTGTAACATCTACTTGCAGATTGGTCATCGAGTGGCTCAGGTTGTAGGCTGTAGGCATAGAGGTACAAAGATTTTGACAATGAGTGAACATATAGTCTGCATTTATTCAGAAAGCCATGCATTTGGGCATAACAACTTGAGTTTGGTGGAAAACATACCTGATTTTTTCACAGCTTTGCTCAAGTCATCCTGTCACCGTCGTCGGACCTCGCAAGGCATAACAATAGTTTCCTTGTGCCAACCCTGCAGCCCATTAGTCAGAAACACATCATGTCTGTTTACCCTCTCCTTCAGCGACATCATCACCGATGTCACACCATTCGTTCCCATTGTTCTTGATCTCCATAGCCATAGCGCTAAAAGGAGAAACTTCGATCAAAATGCGACTGTGGAGTGTGGTCGATCGAGACGAGAGCAACAGTTGGTCACATGGGCAAGGCAAGGCAAACTGGAATTGGCATAAGATTTCTTCATGCAATCGTGGAGTGGAGTGTGAACATCCTACTCCTCCTCAGGTCGAGTGATGATCCACAAGCGCTAACCTTTGCTCCTTGCGTGATAGAGACACAGACCACAGGAAGGGTCAGTATCTTCCGCCACCCGTTTGACCAAAACGGTCACTCCTGCGTAAGTACTCCTACCTGACTGCCGAGGTACTTGACAAACAACAAACTTTCTCTATCCATTCATACTTGTTTGTTTAATTTTTTGTTCCTACGAGAAGCTTCACAATTAAGAATACATGAGCGGAATGCAATAGTGACAAAGGATGCCCATTTTAGGTGGGCGTGACTGTCAGGTGTGAAAACTCTAGTTATGGTGCACTGCCGAGCCAGAACATGCTTGGAGAAAAGAAGAACCAAACAACACCGATGTTGTGATGAACCAGACTCTTGCCATAGATCAACATCGACGAGCATACAAAATGATTTAAAATTACCTCGCAAATTGCGGATATAGAAGAAAATAAGGCAACATGTGGAATGGAAACTGGCCTCACCATGACACATGTCACTTTCGCGATCCTTTCCAAACATCGGGCCCGTTGTCTTGGGCGTGGTCCCGATCAAGCGTTGGTAGCTGAAAATTTGAAAACAGAGCCCGAAGATTCAGATCAATAAAAATTACAGTGTCGCTACTTACATAGCCTAGCATCCCTGGAATGGGAGAAACAGAAGTCTTCCAACAGAAAACTATGGCATAAAAGGAATATTCCCTAATGTGGCATAAAAGTTAGTGTGTAAATGACAATAGAGTAGACAAACGAAGTTATAGGACTAAGATGAGAAAAACCTACTACTTGCCCATCCAATATACAATGATCAGTAGACAACGTCGGGCTCATTTTATTACTACAACAACCTTGGCTGTTCCTGTACAACGCAACATAAGCATAGATATTACCCCGACTATTTTGAGCAGGACATAACATATACCATCAGTGGGCAACTGGGCATCACAGATCTGCATTGAGAAGCCAATAATAGTCTGCAACATTCGATAACAAAATGAAGAGCCCATCGCAATGCACAATTACTCACAACAACAAAAATTATTCGTGATTACAAAGTAACAATGAGCTGCTAATTTGGGGCAACACACCATCGAGTATCCAATTCCAAGCTGAACAACACAAGGTGTTACCATAGTACAATTTCGCACAGGAGATGGGACACCCACCCCTTGTTGTGTCCAATGAGGCACAAAGGGAAGGTGAATCTGCCGCTGCAACAGCTCTAATCGACGTGTGGTTCCTGCTTCAGCTTTGGATTAATCTCCCCAGGTTTCAGAGAACTGAATGAGCTACATACATGGACAAACAGCTAAATGAAACAATATTTAGTCTCTATATATAGTGGAATATGATCTTGCAAATGGTGAACTGAATCTAGCTATAATGGACCAGTAATATACTACATGGAGCATAAATCTACATGTCGATAGTTATAGTATGATTACTCAGTTTCAAAATGAAAATTTGTTTCCAGCATGGGTATGAAGCATGAATACCCATGCACAATCAAGGATTCAAGTCCAAATCTCAGCATGTTCCATGTCACCAGAACATCACCGTATCCCCAAATTAACCAAAAATATTGTTACTCCTGGTTACCGTGAAATTTCTGCAACAAAGAGGGGCCAATTCAGTACAAAGAAGATAAAGAGAGAAAGGAGACATAGTGTTGTTGAGCTCTACCGACATAAGACACAGAAGCTAGGACCGACTGATTTTTGCTACACGCCCGAGCTGGATCACCTCCCCAAGCTATTACTATGTGAGATCCAGACATCGGCGTCGCCGACGCCATCGCCGCGTCACGCCGCGACTTCAGCCCGCCAGTCACATGCCTCCTCCGGCCACCACCGCAGCACCACCCCGGCGCACAGAAGCCCACGCCCTCAAGCCGCCGCCCCCTGTGGTTTTGTAGCGCGCGAGAGAGGACGAGAAAGCATGCTTAGGGAGAGAGGGATGGGATCCTACCTGATTTGCCGCCACCGCCAATGATGCCACCACCCGCCGCCGCCGTTTCAAAAGAGAGAAATGAACGAGAGGACCGGGAGGGGGTAGGTTTGCTCGACTTGAAGGGGAGCCGTGCGACCGTCGCCACTGTCTTGATCCTTCTCTGGATCCCATAGGCGTCCTGGCGGCGATGGAACCCTAGAGTTGTGTTCGAGAGGAGAGAGCTACGAGCCCACGAGAGGGAGAGGGGCAGGGGGTCGTGATTTCCTTGGGGTCAGGGGTGCGCTGTCTAATTTTTCGCGTTACGTGCGAGGGGGCCTCGTCCCTGGTTAAATTTCGTACGCTTTTTTTCGTAGATTTTTTCCTTCCGATTTTCTCTAGATCCACCGGAGGTTTGGCACCTTGACTTCGTGGGGCATCGCTAATCCAGATTTTTTTTGTTCGACGGCCCTGGGGTTCGCTGGGAGGTGGGAGGGAGGACGAAAAAAAATCAATGAAGGTGGGACGAAAACAGAGACTACCAACTGAGACATTAAGAGTAGAGATATGTTGATGTTTTGTAGACAGAGCATATCACATCGCACACGGACCACACTAGGGAACCCGTCGGTTATGAATACATCAACCGCAGACGGTTGGATACCAGCAACCATTTGCCCACAACACACATGGCTTATTCCATCACAAACAGCTCGGATGGATCAACTATATGCCACGTATCGGACAAGCAACTCTAATATGATTCGTGCTTGATGTCTTCGTCATCGCTCGCACATTTCGTCTTATTTGCCGGGTATACTGTGCCGGCCTCTGCTCGCGTCCCTCGGCACGCCGTTAGGCACCGCAGCGCGTTGTGCTCGTCGTTAGGCACCACGGCGCGCTCTGCTCGCCTTCGTCGGCGTGCTTTGCTGTCCGTCGGCCCGCTCTGCTCGCGTACCTTCACGCGCTCGGCTTGTGGATAGCTTTTCCTTGCGTGTTCAACTGCTATATGCATATATATGGTTGCTCTCCGTTGAGGCGACCGCGGAGCGCTCTGCTCGCGTCCCTCCGCACGCGCTTTGCTAGCTGTTGGGCCTGCGCACGATCACGTCGGGGGCCCATATGCAAGCGGTTGCGCCGCGTGCGTCGCCACACAATGCAGTTACGTACAGCACGATGGAGTTACGCGCTGCAAATTAGAACTGCCATCCGGGCATGCTGATATTCCAGGCCATATGGCTTCCCCTTTAATTCCCGCGACCATTATACCTTAGTCTCTTCAACCTTTCGATCGCGCCCGACAACACAACAAGCACACCCACGACGACACATAGAGAGGGGATGTTTAGCAGCGCTTCAATGGAGTTCGGCGAGCATAAAGTGGAGACCCACACGAGGAAGACGAATCTCTCGGTGGTGTACACCATCGACCTGGCCATGGTGGATGACTACATCAATACCATTGAGCAATTGGTTGCTCGAGACAAGTACAAGGTGGTCAACATCGAGTTCCAGTACACCGACGGTCGTTCCAACATAGATCAGAAGGTTGTCGTTGCCCAGTTGTGAGTGTGCCATCATGTCCTCATCTACCACTACTACATGGCCACAAAGCCTTACGACCGTTTCACCAGGTTTGTCAGCAGCACCGACTACAAGTTCGCTACGGTGGAAACCACCGATGATGTAAAATTGCTCAGGGTTACGGGCTTGGCCTGCAAGAATCTTGTCGAAATCCGTGAGCACTACAGGGTCTGGGGTAGCACGAAGGACTCCCTGGTTGAACTCGGCTCGGCCATCATCGACCCATACTATGAAAAGATGAAGCAGGATGCCAACAGAACACGTCTCGTATCCTGGCATGGGGCCTGGATGCGGCAACTGGATGAACCTCACCTCAGGTTCGCGGCCAAGAGCGTGTACACATGCTACGAGATGCACAGGCGGATCATTGACACGAGGAAGTGCCTTGTTACTGAAATCGACGAGGCCGGATCGAGCCACAAGCAAAGCAGTAGCGGCAAGCGTCACAAGAAGTAGATGATGATCAGATGATCGTTTATCCTAGTTAATTACGCATGTAATATATAGTTGACTTTGGTGTGTGGAAATGTCATGTGTGTAGTAGCCACATATGTAATTATGCATATAATAGTTTACTTTGGTGTGTGCAAATGTCATGTGTATAGTAGCCACCTATGTAATTGGATGTTTAATTTGGTTATGCAACCATGTCCTTATAAGTCTGTATATATATATGTTGTTGTTCTGTATGCAATCCTAACGCACAACACACACGTCTTATTAGCAGCAACCGTCTGTGTTATTATCGGTCTTCGCACACATTTCTGATTACAGACATGTTTGCCGCGTATCACACACATCTTGTTATATTGACCATTTCTGTCATCTTGGCTCAACGCAAATAGTTCATCCGAGTGAACTGTTTGCCCTCTATCGCACACACCTTGATCTGGCTGACTGTTTCTTTTGTTCCGCCTAATCACAAACAGTTCATTTGAGTGAACCGTATGTCGTATATCGCACACACCTTCATCTGGCTACCCATTTTTGTTCTTCTGCCTCATCGCAAACCGTTCATTGAACTGAACCGTATGCCCTGCATTGCACACGCAACTAAAATCTGAACCGTGTTTGAGGCATCCATCATCACAAACGTTTTGCATATTTTTTGACAGTTTTTTACATCACCGTCTGCGATTATTGCATCGCACACAGTTTCGTCGAAGGGTCTCTGATCGTAGTGTCGCATTAGCAGCATCCTGCAGTAGTGTGTCTTCTTCATTGTGCAAACAAAGATCTTATTGTTTTTTGTCACTAATTTCTTTATCCTAACAATCTTTCTGAGTTTCTTGACTTGACTGATATTCATGGACAACTCGTTTCCCCATATGCAAAAAGGGTCTAACGGTGGGTCAAAGCTTCTGACAGCATGACCTACATGTGCAAGACCAAATTCTTAAAAAAACTAAATATTAGAATGGTTCCTGCAATTGCACAATAATGTGCTATTAGACAAAGGACCATGCATGTGCAAACCTTGATTGTAAACCTTTGTGCTTCCCATTGTTTCCCTGCAACACATATAAGGTAGTTAGTGATTAGGTTAAGTGAGGGTTCACATGCTATCAGTAAAATATGTTAACTAAACAGTTAACATAGACAATTGGACATCGCATTGCATAATTGAACCAAGCAGTTAACTAAACACCACAACAAATAAACCAAACGTTAACTGAGCACCACATTGCACAATATAACATACTCCTAATAGAAGATCAGATAGTTAACCAAACCAAGCATGCTTAACAACTTGGAAATATAGCGATAATATTTATTTCTCATGTATTTAGTACAGCCAAATTCGATTTATTTCTCACATGGTATACAATAACAAAATGCACCCACAACAATTGAACATCGCATTGTAGAATTGAACCAAACAGTTAACTAAACACCACAACAAATGAACCAAACGTTAACTGAGCACCGCATCACATAATATATAACATACAAGAAGATCAGACAGTTAACCAAACCAAGCATGCCTGACAACTTGGAAAATAAAGCAATTGTATTTGTTTCTCATGTATTTTGTAAAGATAAATTTGATTTATTTCTCACATGGAAGACAATACAAAATTGCACCCTGAAGAATTAAACATCACATTTGCAAAATTGAACCAAACAGTTAACTGAAGACAAAAACTAATTAACCAAACAGTTAATAAGTGAGCACCACATTGGACGAACTATAGAACATATAGACTAGAGCAACAAATCGCATGGTAAAAGTAGATAGGACAATTCACTAGAATTTGTTAAGGAAAGGCAGGAGCAGCACATGCAACGGGTAAACCGAGCATGCTTAACCGGCGTAGCTAGCAAACAAAACATAGGTCCTTATAGTGAGCTAATAAGACAAGCTACTCCTCTTCGTCGGAGATATCAATGATGATTGGCTCCTTGGACATGGAAGAGGGCGAGGCCTCCATATCATGGGTTCCCTCATCATAGTGGTGAGTTGCCTCAGCCGCTCCGGGTAACAACCTACTGCCTCTCGAGTTGAGGTAAGCACGGGCACGCTGAGAAAACACCTCGTAGTCTTCATCGAAGGCACCGATGATGGCCTCGAGGAAACGCCATGAACCGTCGTTTAAAGCAGCCAACCACATCATGGCATCGGCGCACGAGGCATCGGTGGTGGCCTCGATGGCGAGGTGCTCCTCCAAGATCTGGGGGTTGGCACGAATGGCAGCCATCGTGACCTCATCCGCGTGTGCAGCCGCTATTTGCTTCTCCGCTGCCAAATGCTCCTTGAGCTCCTGGGTATACTGCATGCACCATGGCTTAGGGCGGCACTTATTTGGGGGAGTGGTCAGTGATTTGGGTGGAAGGTGTCGCGCCGGCGGTCAGGGCATGTGGAATGTGGAAGGAGGAGCAGGATGGGGGCCGGGTGTGGATTACCTGCCCGGATTGACGAGGCCGAGCAGTGTGAAGGAGGGTCGCCGGCGAGGAGGCGGCGCTGCAAGCAAGGAGTGAAGGTTTCAACTTGGAAAGGAAGGCGGAAACACGGGAAATGTGGCTTTTGGTAAGGGGGAGGGGCGGGGAGGTAGATATTTCCGCGGAAGCCGAAAATTTTGGATCGATGCAGCGAAAAAACTGGCATGCAAAGTGTCATCAGACACGGCCCCTTATTTAGCACTATGTACGATATGTGAACATCACAAATGATTCAGATAGCTTAATCCGTGTGTGATGACTTTGAACGTCAAAAATTTGGTTCGAATTTCCCTGGTTACAGTGGTCATCCACGTCATTGCATAATTTGGGTACAAAAAGGAGACTACAGCATACCCACACTTCTTAATCGAGCAAGTTCAGCAATTAAACAGAGCTAGCTGACCTAAACATTACTCTAAAAAATTAAAGACCGGCATTCTTAATTAAACAAAACAAAGAGTACTACTACGGTTGGTGCTCATCGATCTCCGCCACCTCCTCCATGTCCAGCTCGCGCCCAACGATCTCCTGGGGAAGGGGCTCCATGGCATCCATCACACCATACTCGGCAAGCATCTCACCATCCGCGTCAACCATCTCTTCGGAAAAGGCCGCCACGAGCTGGGCGTGGGTGGCCGCGATCTGGGCTTGGACGAGCTCCGTCGTGGCAAGGTATGCCGCGGAGGACCGGACGACTGCTCGAACACTCTCGGCGATTGCCAACTCTTCGATCGTGGGTTGCCGACCGTTGTCGGAGAAGCTTCATTCAATTTGTGTGGTTGATAACCCACAAGTATAGGGGATCACGACAGTTTTCGAGGGTAGAGTATTCAACCCAAATTTATTGATTCGACACAAGGGGAGGCAAAGAATATTCTCAAGTATTAGCAGCTGAGTTGTCAATTCAACCACACCTGAATGACTTAATATCTGCAGCAAAGTTCTATGGAAGTAACGGTAACAGTGGCAAAAGTAACAGTAGCAATTTTGTAGCAACCGTAACAGTGGCAACGGAAAAGTAACTTAGCAAAGATCAATATGAAACGAACTCGTAGGCAATGGATCAATGATGGATAATTATGTCAGATGGCATTCATCATGCAATAGTTATAACCCAGGGTGACACAGAACTAGCTCCAATTCATCAATATAATGTAGGCATGTATTCTGTATATAGTCATACATGCTTATGGAAAAGAACTTGCATGAAATCTTTTGTCCTACCCTCCCGTGGCAGCGGGGTCCTATTGGAAACTAAGGGATATTAAGGCCTCCTTTTAATAGAGAACCAGACCAAAGCATTAGCACTTAGTGAATACATGAACTCCTCAAACTATGGTCATCATCGAGAAGTGTCCCGACTATTGTCACTCCGGGGTTGCCGGATCATAACATGTAGTAGGTGACTATAACTTGCAAATAGGATCAAGAACTCACATATATACATGAAAACATAATAGGTTCAGATCAGGAATCATGGCACTCGGGCCCTAGTGACAAGCATTAAGCATAGCAAAGTCATAGCAACATCAACCTTAGAACATACTGGATACTAGGGATCAAACCCTAACAAAACTAACTCGATTACACTACAAAAAAATACACTTCCGTGATGATACGTATTTGTCACAGTAGGTCGCGTTTTTTGTCATGCATGTACATCCATGACAAATTTATGACAGAATCAAGATAGTCATACCTGTGCTGTCGTAGAAGTGTTCCATGACATTACCAAAATTATCATCACGAAAGTGTCCACTTCCATGACGATAAATCGCGCGTCATAGAAGTGCTTTCGTTAAGGGTGACCGACACGTGGCATCCACCGTAACGGAACGCCGTTAAGCTATCGGGTCGGGTTTTGGATCCGATAACCCGTTAACAGCCATGACCAATGGTGATTTTCCATGTGTAAAATCATCATTGGCTGGAGGAAACACGTGTCGGCTCATCGCTGGGACAGATGTCATCCACTCATTGGACAGAAGGCGCCTATGATACGTCGACACGTGGCACGGCCCAACAGAGGCCCATTCCTGTGAAAAGGCCGGTCCGTTTGACTTGGTCAAAAGGTGGAGGGCCAGCCCATGGAAAGCCTATTAACGGCCTGTTCGCATATAGCCCATTTACAGCCCGCTAGCCCAAGGCTTGTTACGCCCTATTCGAATTAGGCCCACTAGCGTCATTTGGGCCATCCAATATGATTCCAGCCCGTTTTCACTTCTGGCCCATGTATGGCCCATGACGTCTTTCGGCCCATATGAGGCCCTATGTAACTCTTGGCCTATTAACGGCCTGTGGTGAAACTGGCCCGTAATGAACAGTGTATCACTTTACACCCATTAACGGCCCGTGGTGAAACTGGCCCGTAAAGAATAGTGTATCAATTTATACCCATTAACGGCCCGTTATTCCGTTGGGCCGTTTCCAGCCCATGTTATCTTTCGGCCTTCTCAGAGCCCATTTATTCTTGGGCTATTTTCCAGCATTCGTTTACTTATGGCCCGTTACTGTCATTTTTTGCTTGTGGGCCAAATTCAGCCCGTGGTTACAGTCAGCCCGTTTGTGGTCCGTTAATACGTTGGGCCATTTTCATAGCGTCATCAAATACGGCCTATTAACGATGGCCCGTTATGGTTGGCCCATGAACGGACGATTCCAACTCTAGCCCGTTTACGGCCAGAATGCGGTCTGTTTGGCCCATGTTTGGCCAATCGATCATACGACCCGTATAAGGCCCATTGATGATACGGCCCGTAGAAGGCCCATTGTTTCTACAGCCCGTGGAAGGCCCACTGTTTCTACGGCCCATAGAAGGCCCACTGTTTCTACGGCCCGTAGAAGGCCCACTGTTTCTACGGCCCGTAGGAGGCTCAGTGTCACTACAGTAAATATTAGCCCATGGTTATTGTGGCCTAGTTTAAAAAAATAGGTTATTGCATCCACTAGCAAACCGCAGAAAAAGAACTACACTGACTACAAGCAAACAAATAAACAAGACAACAAGGAAATAAATAAGCAAGCAACTTACACTAGGCTATCACGGCTATTACACATATTACATCCACTGGGCATCAAAGTTCGCCACCAGTGCAAATATAGGGAACACAACAGCATATAAATGCCGCAGCAAAACAAGTCCAGAACTGAAACCACTTCAGAAGAGCTCAAGAAACAATATCCCGGGTACCCATAATGCTGGCAAGATGCTTAGCAAGCTTATTAACTTTCTCTTGTTTGGCGCTTAAGTCCTCCAGCGCTTGCTGTTGCACCAGAAAGTATGCATCTGAATTCTGCAGGGACTTCCTCAGTCCTTCGGCTTCCTGTCGCATAACATCTGATCGATGTCTTTCAACTTGAAGTTGAGACTCAAGAAGCCGAACTGATTCAGGCAACGAGTTCGAAGAGCTGGTGCCAGCAGTGGTAGCCAGTAACTCGAACACTACATCAAGACAGGACTTTGGGGTTGTCTCAGTGTCTTCAATATAGTTTTTATCAGCTTTCTTGGAGACCAACAGGGATGTCTCACTATCTTGAACCTTATCTGCATTACTTCCTTTACCATTGCATAACAGGGTACTCTTCTCCAATATTTTATCCGCGTTCTAAAAGAGAAACAAACAAACACATCTCAGGTTTACAATGTAGTATATGAAACTCATTTTGGTAAACCAGTTCAGTAGTAAGGTGGACAGGATAACAACATGAAACAAACATATATCTATGTAGTATGGTCACTGTATGGTCTATATCATTCTAGTTTATGTTGCCAAATCAAGATAGATACAGTTCGAATCATATCTATTTAAGACAAAGCAGCATAGACAGAATATAAGTGTGGGAAACTACACAGCAATAACAACACTTGTAATGTGCATGGCATGAGAACATAACTGTTTATTCAATTGAAACTGAAATCAACATAGAGCAAGTTACAACAGCAAACAACCAAACACGTTGAAGAAACAGGTTTAAAACATACCTGTTGCGCCATTGGAGTTTCAATTGCATCCTTCAAATTTGAAATTAGTTGGTATCAGTAAATACAGTGATGCAAGAGCAAAGTAGTATGAACCATAGCTACGGAACCTGACCTGAGAACAATTCTTCTTCTGCTTTAAGCGTTGACTTCGGGTTCGGAGTGGTGGTCCTCGTGATTTGGGCACTGCAGTTGCCTTACTAACTGCTCGTGTTTGGGTGCTCTGTGGTGGAGATGGTGCTGGGGTTGGGGTTAGAAGGGGTGTAGCTGGTTCTCTGTCCAACTGGGTAGGGGTACAATCTGCATGAGTGTGGGTTATGTGTGGTGGGGCTGGTTCTTGGGCAAGTACAACCGTGGTTCTCTCTGCATCGACAGGTAGCACGATCTTTTCTGAAGACCGTGTTTTTACTCCCCACAGATACTGCCATCACTCCCTCTAATTGAAATGGCTGATAAACAAGAAAAGTAATTGAATGTACAGACATTGTAAGATAGATAGGTGCAATGGATAGTAGGGAAGAAAACAGGGCATGAAATAATTCACATTTATGTTGTCTAAGCAAACAGAATAGCAGGACACAATTTCACATATATGATGGCTAATTAAACAAGATAGCATGACACAATTTCACATGTATACAGGATAGAATGACATACTTCAAAATATGATGACTATGTAAACAGGATGACATGATATAACTATACGATGTGTCTATTAAAGTGGTTGGCATGCCATAAATCACATACATGCCGTCGATGGAAACATGATGGCATGATATAATTCACGGATAGAATGACATAATTTAAAATATGATGACTATGTGAACAGGATGAGATGATATAACTATATTATGTCTTTAGAAAATGGGTTGGCATGCCATAATTCAGATACATGCTGTCTATGTAAACATCATGGCATGACATAATTCAAATATATGATTTATATACTAAGGAAGTGAGCAGAGGGCAATCGCATATATGATGTGTCAACTAAGGAGACGGCATTCAATATTGTGTATATGATGTAAAAACTAAGCATTGCAATACAACATATGCATTATATGAGTAATATAAGCCTGCCAAGTTTGAGCATACACCTCAGGGGGATAATAGGAGTGGTCATCTGCCTCTGAATCCTCCTCTGAAGAGCTATCTGTAACCAGCAAGATATCTGCTTCAGCAGGTAGCATTGTCTGCTCTGAAGACCTTGTTTTCACTCCAGATTTCTCCATCACCAATTCAAATGGCTGATGCACAGGAAGAGGAGTTGACTATACAAACATTGTCGACAAAAGCAATGAGAAATACAAAAAAAGGACGGCATGATATAATTCACATATATGACGCTTGCGTAAACAGCATGGCATTGCATAATTCACATACATAATGCCTTGCAACAAGATAACATTGCATAATTCACATATATAATGTCTTGCAACAAGATGGCATTGCATAATTCACATATATGGTAATTAGACACTAAACATGTGGCATTCACACAAAGCATGTCTAAACTAAGCAAAATGACATAGCAATGCAAGATACCATACGCACGATATGAGCAACATAACCCTGCCAAGTTAGGGCATGCACCTCGGGGGGGGGGGGAATATGACTGGTCATCTGTCTCTGAATCCTCCTCTGAGGAGCTATCGGTAACCAGCAAGACATGCGCTTCGTCAGATAGCATTGTCTGCTCTGAAGACCTTGTTTCCACTCCAGATTTTTCCATGACCGTGCCGAATGGCTGATGCACAGGAAGAGTAATTGAATGTACTAAAATTGTTGACAAATTTAACACGTAATAAAAAATGATGGCATGATATAATTCACATATAAGATGACTGGCTAACCAGGGTGGCATTGCAAAATTCACATATATGATGCCTGGCTAGACAAGATGGCATTGCATGATTCACATATACGATAAAGAAACTAAACAGATGGCATTGACACAAAGCATGTCTAAACTAAGCAGATGACATCTTTAATGTATACAGTAAGCAATGCAAGGCACCATATGCATGATATTACCAACATCAGCATGCCAAGTTAGAGCGAAGACCTCATGGGGTAAATAGGAGTGGTCTTCTCCTTCTGAATCCCCCTCAGAACAGTTATCTTCCTCTTGATTACGATCCGAAATGGGTGGAGGGGGGGGGGCTGCCTTTGCGCCCACCATGGAACGACGTCTGCATGAAATTTTATTGCCATGCAAGGCTCGTCTCTTTTGCTCTACATGATCAGTTCCATTGTGTATAATAACTGGCATGCATAGGAATAAAACATAGTGAGATTATGTAAGGAGTGCATGCACAAATCCAGAGTGATGGTAGCAAACTGTGGATAGACCCAAAACCAATGATAGCACGCAGATAATAGCTTTAGTTAAAAAATACAGATAATGGCTCCTTTAATGTTTGTTTGCACCCAACATGAAACTCATAGTAGACACCGGAGATTAACCAGATAGTAGACAGATAGTACTGATTGCTGCCCCAATATGTACCCCACAACCATTTAAAAACTCAAGTTTCAGCATTAGTTTGGACCTGACTCAGAGTCTAACAGGTGAACACGATGATAATGTAGCATGTCATCATATTAAGCGACGCATAACGTAAGCAGACACGGAAGAGTGCGACCTCTCTTGCGGACCCGTGTAGTCCTCAAGGTCATCTGCTCAGTTGATGATGGTAATGTAGTTGCCGTGGCTGCCGGCGGCGGGGAAGAAGATCTGAGGCGGCGAAAGACAGTCTGGAGAGTGGATCCCTACTGTGGTGAACCCTTCCGTCGTTGGAGCAGCTGAGCTGGGGTGGAACACAGCGCCGCAGGAGCAGGACAAACCACACAAGGTTTTCTTTGACACATATCTGTAACAGAAGTAATTGAGTAAGGGCTTGTTTGAATTTGAGGATTCTAACAATGCAGGGATAGGAAATAGACAGGAATAGGACAGGAATGCACGTGCAAAACAGAGAATTAAAAAACACAGGATTTCTGCCAATCTAGGTGTTTGATTCACAACAATTGGAAGATCACAGGATGCAAAAAAGCATGGTGAGATTAAGTCAAACCACAAGAAAATGTACGGTTATAATGCTATTATGCTACTATCTCTTAGTCTTGTGCTTGATGAATAGGAATATGAAAAGGAGGAGAAGTGGAAATTAGAATTCCTATGGTTTTTCTTTCAAGGAGACACTAAAGGAACAAATCCTACAGTTTTCCTTTGCTCCATTCCTTTGCACCAAATTCATGAAAAGTAGTACCATAGGAAACTTTCCAATTCCAATGTTTTTCATTCACTTTTCCTTTCAAGCACTGGCGATTCTAGTAGGCAGGCTTGAGCAAGGAAAATCCTACACTAAAAAAATGTTTTTGTGCTACTTCTATTACTTTGGACCTAGGCCACTACCATACTAGCTCAACTCCCAGGCCCATCGACAAATGCACAACTCAAATGCGCAGAGATAAATAATGATGGCGTTTAAGAGAGTCTATCACGGATAGCTAAGTTGCCTGGTACCTCACTGCTTGTCATATAGTAGGATAAAATAATCGTATTTCCCGTTACTACGAGTGCTCAGTGGACAATATATATAACATGTAGAGTAAAAAAGAGATGCAACAAGTGAACCTCTTTGGCGAAGCCATGTCGATCTCAGCGTGATTGGGTTGGCCGGTGAGGATGCTCCGGCTGACTTGGCTGACGGAGGAGGGGAAGAAGATCTTAGGCGCCTGGAGATGGAGCCCGAGGTACTGCTCCGCTGTGATGGAGGGTTTCGTCGTTGGAGCAGCTCTGGTGCGTTGTACGACGCCGAGGCTGAAGCAGGACAAGAGAGACAACAAACAACGTCAACCTGAGTGGAATTCTAATAGCATCTCCAATACATGACGTAAAATACATAACCACAAAGTGCTAGATGTAAAATACATCAGCCGCTCATCTCTGAACTTAACTGTCGAAACTGAATTTAACTGTCGAAACTGAACTTAACTGTCGAAACTGAACTTAACTATCGAAACTGAATTTTGCTGTCGAAACTGAATTTTGCTGTCGAAACTGAACGCACTAGCAAGGTGAGGCTACTCGTCGGTCGACTGACTTTTTCATCTCTGGTCAGTCGATTTTGCAGCCGTTGGATACGAAATCAAGGGCCTGCGGTTCATCTTCAACCTCCACCCCCCTGAGCCGCCAGCCACCACCGGCCAAACAGCAGCCCCCCGCCGCCCGCGGCCGGCGGTGCGCCGCCCCACCTGCCCCGAAAACACTCCCCACCGCCGGTCCGCCACCGCCCCGGCCATCCCTCTAGGCCCCCCGTGCCGAGCTTTTTCTCCAGCGATCCCCACGCCACCGCCCTGCCAACGCCCCGCCACCGCCGGCGACCACCGCCCCCATCCTGAACCCTAAGATAGATAGTGGGGTACCTCTCCGGCGAGCCCCCCTCCCCGCTGCGGCTGGTTCTTCCTTCACCCCGGCGAGCCCCCCCACCCCCTGAAAATCGACTGACCCAAAAGTCGATTCAGTCGACTGAAGTGTAGCTAAATCAGAGCAGCATCGCAAGCAAGAGCAAGAGCGAGAGCAGCAGCGCGAGCAAGAGCAATAGCAAGAGCAGACCAGGCAGGGGACCAAGAGCAAGAGCAGAGCAGCAGCGCGAGCGAGAGCTAAAGCAGCAGCAGCTCCTACTGATGTGGACGTCGCCGCCGAGGGAGAGACGCCATGGAGGAAGTGGCCGGCGACGCCGCCGTGGATGGAGCCGCGCCGTGTCGGCTCGGGACTGAGCGCCGGCAGCACCGTGAGATTGAATCAAGAAGAAAATGCGGCGATTAGTGTACAACCTCTTTGGTGGCGCCGATTAGGCCGCAGCTTCATCCGAGGAAACGGTGATGATGATGCTCTTCCGGTGGTGCAGGTGAAGACGGCGGTGTGGGAATGGAGGTGGCGCGAAAGACGAGGGGAACGTCGGGGCAGCTCCTTGGAGGTGGAGGACGGGGTGGCTGAACCGGCGGGACGATGAGATCGACGACGGATCCTCATCCGGTACGGTGGATGAGGGACGTCGAGGTGTTGTTGTGGACGACGTCGTCGGGGAAGAGGCTCCGGCTGGGTGGCGGACGGAGCAGGGTGTGGGGTTTCGTCGCGGGTTTTCGCGGCCTCGGTGTACGAATGGGTGGGCGGATGGGATGGCAGTGGGGAACCATGGCTTAGAGACACGCTTGTCCAAAATGTGGGGTGTTGTAACACCCCGCATGTAACTTGCCATATTTGTAACTCCGACTTTTGCCATTTCCGGCTATGTGATATGTTTTTTCCCTCCGTTGTCGGGTTTTGTCTTTCGTTTTGTATTTTGTCATGTCATGCATTTTCATATCATGTCATCATGTGCATTGCATTCGCATACGTGTTCGTCTCATGCATCCGAGCATTTTACCCGTTGTCCGTTTTGCAATCCGGCGCTCCTATCTCCTCCGGTGCACCCCTCTAGTTTTCTTTCGTGTGCGTGTGTCAAACTTTCTCGGAATGGACCGAGGCTTGTCAAGTGGTCTTAATATACCACCCGGAGACTACCGGTCAAGTTTCGTTCCATTCGGAGGTCGTTTGGTACTCCAACGGTTAACCGGGCATCCGCAAAGTCCATTTGAGTGTCCAGCAAAACCCCCCTCCAAAACCAGCCCAAAACCCACCAAACTCTCTTCCATGCTCTAGGTCGTTCGATCACGATCGTGTGGGCGAAAACCGCACCTCATTTGGAGTCTCCTAGCTCCCACTACCTATTTATAAGTGGGCATCCCGAAAACGAAATCGCAGTCTCCCGTAACCCTAATTTTCCCTCTCCGCGGGCGGACGCGTCCAGCGCCCGCCGGACAAACGCGCCGCCGCGCCCGGCGAACCAGCGCCCGCCACCTGTCCTCCGCCGCCGCGCGCCGCCGCAGGCCCGCGAGGCCCGAGGCCGGCCCGCTCGTCCCCGCGCCGGGCCCGAGCGCCTCCCTCCCGGCCAGCGCCTGCCGCCGCCGAGGCCCGCCGCCGCCGAGCTGCCCTCCGCCGCCGCCTCCACACCGGCCGGCCCCGCTGCCGACCGCCGCGGTCCCCGCCGGCGCCGCCCTCCGCCGCCCGCTCCGGCCACCGACCGCCGCGCCTCCGGCCCCTCCTCCCCTCGCCGGACCGCGCCTCCCCGTCGCCTCCTCTTCCTCCCGCCGGCGACCCAGCCCCGATCGGGATCTGGATCGATCCCTGAGGTGAGGCCCGTTGACTTCCCCCCCAGCCCCTCTTTTTCTTCTAAGTCCCAAAATTCTATCAGCAAGTGCTCCTGTTCCCAATGCGATAACTTTGTGCATGTAGCTCTGATTCGCGTGTATAATATGTCAAATTGTTTGCCTCGGGATGCTCTTCATTTTGTTCAATTGCACCATTTTCATTAGAGGTCATCTTGATGCCCAAATCTTCGTTGGAAGAGGGCTAGTTGCTGTTAATCTCTGGTTCTTATCAGAACTTGGAGATTTGTCATTTTTGTATCATTTATTCTGTGCATCTTTTGAGCATGAGCTCTACATGTGTTTTGAAGTATGCCATGCCATCTTTCTAGTGGTGTAGTCCATGTATTTTTGTGATCTCTGTGGTGACTAGCACAAGCATGCAAAGTAGGCCCCGTAATAATTCTGATTTCAGGGACTTAGTGATTTCTCTAAGTCCTTGTCTGCTGTAATTTTGTTGCCATGTAAACTTGATGCTACAGAGAGATCCATGCATATTTTGGAGATGTTCAGTAAGGATGTTTTGTAGATATAGTTGTAATTGATCCATTCCGGCAATTGTGTGCAATTATGGAGTGCCGTAGCATGACCGAATCTTGCTCTACTTTTGCTACAAAATATTTCTGGCAGATTCTTAACATGATATGCATTTTTGCCAAGCTTATTGTAGTTGATCCATACATGCTATGCAATTGTTATTGCCATGGATAGCTTCACAAATATGCCATCTTGCTGTAGGTATGCTTGGTTTGTCATGCATTGCTCTGTAGTGAGTGCATAAAGCTCACAAAGAGGCCTACAAAGAAACCTGATAACGTAACTTGCTATGTTTACATGCTTGCCATCATATTTTCTGTTCATTTTTGGCTTATGGTTAGTAAGGGACTTTTGTCACGTGCATTTAGTAGAACACTACCATGCCTTGTTTTGCTATGTTAAGTTTCTGTAGCATGTTGATGTCGTGCTCTGAACATTGCTACCTGATGCTGATTTCTGTCATGTCCAGTTTTTCACCAAGTCTGTGAACCTGTAATCTTTTGCACTTTTGCCATGCTTGTTTGAGCTTGATATGTTGTGAACTAGCCGTAGCTCAGTGTTCATCTTTTGTCAAGCATCGCCTGTAGTTTACTGTCATGTGCTTTGTGGCTATGTTGGAGTGCTGTAGCATTGTCACTTGTTGCATTTTAAGTGCTATCTTGCTGTATATCGCAGATTAGTGTCATTCTTGTTTTGCTTGCCATTTGCAAACCATGCATCCGATTCCGGTGATCTTTATATCGATTTCGACCGAAATCATCTCATCTTTCCAGTGGCATGCTTGGTTTGCCAAGTTACTGCCATGTTCATCATTTTCCTTCCGGAGCACGCATATGCATCGCATATCATATCTTGCATATCATACATGTTCTGCATCATGTTGCTCGCGCATTCCTCGTGATTGATTGTGGTTCCATTTGCTTGTGTTCTTGTCTTGGGTAGAGCCGGGAGACGAGTTCGTGAACGAGGAACCTGTCGAGTACGCTTACGAGGATCAAGCCTTCGACAACTCTGAAAACCTTGCAGGCAAGATGACCACCCCTCGAAATCACTTCTATCTTTGCTATGCTAGTTGTTCGCTCTATTTCCATGCTTGCTACCTATCACTTGCTATATCATGTCTCCCATTTTAGCCATGTCAGCCCTAACCATCCTCTCCTAGCAAACCGTTGTGTGGCTATGTTACCGCTTTGCTCAGCCCCTCTTATAGCGTTGCTAGTTGCAGGTGAAGTTGAAGTTTGTTCCATGTCGGAACATGGATATGTTGGGATATCACAATATCTCTTATTTAATTAATGCATCTATATATTTTGGTAAAGGGTGGAAGGCTCGGCCTTATGCCTGGTGTTTTGTTCCACTCTTGCCGCCCTAGTTACTGTTATACCGGGATTATGTTCCTTGAGTTTGCGTTCCTTACGCGGTCGGGTGATTTATGGGACCCCCTTGACAGTTCTCCTTGAATAAAACTCCTCCAGCAAGGCCCAACCTTGGTTTTACCATTTGCGACCTATACCTTTTTCCCCCGGGTTTTCTAGAGCCCGAGGGTCATCTTTATTTTAAACCCCCGGGCCAGTGCTCCTCTGAGTATTGGTCCAAACTGTCAGTCGCCGGTGGCCACCAGGGGCAACTCTGGTCTGGCCTATCGGAAGCTTGGATAATCCGGTGTGCCCTGAGAACGAGATATGTGCAGCTCCTATCAGGATTTTTCGGCACATTCGGGCGGCTTTGCTGGTCTTGTTTTACCATTGTCGAGATGTCTTGTAAACCGGGATTCCGAGACTGATCGGGTCTTTCCGGGAGAAGGTTTATCCTTCGTTGACCGTGAGAGCTTATGATGGGCTAAGTTGGGACACCCCTGCAGGGTATTATCTTTCGAAAGCCGTGCCCGCGGTTATGAGGCAGATGGGAATTTGTTAATGTCCGGTTGTAGATAACTTGTCACTTGACCCAACTAAAATACACCAAGTGCGTGTGTAACCGTGATGGTCTCTTCTCGGCGGAGTCCGGGAAGTGAACACGGTCTGTGTTATGTATGACGTAAGTAGGTGTTCAGGACCTCTTCTTGGTCATTGCTAGATGACGTCCGTTCCATTGCTTCTCTTCTCGCTCTCATTTGCGCAAGTTAGCCACCATATATGCTTTTGCCGCTGCAGCTCCACCTCTTGCACCTCTTTGTCCTTTAAGCTTAAATAGTCTTGATCTCGCGGGTGTGAGATTGCTGAGTCCCCGTGACTCACAAATTCTACCAAAACAGTTGCAGGTGCCGACGATGCCAGTGCAGACGATGGCGTCGATCTCAAGTGGGAGTTCGACGAGGAACGGGGTCGTTACTATGTGTCTTTTCCTGATGATCAGTAGTGGAGCCCAGTTGGGACGATCGGGGATCTAGCATTTGGGGTTGTCTTATTTTCTTCTGGATTTTGACCGTAGTCGGTCTATATGATTGTATTTTGAATGATGTATGATGATATTTATGTATTGTGTGAAGTGGCGATTGTAAGCCAACTCTTTATCCCATTCTTGTTCATTACATGGGATTGTGTGAAGATGACCCTTCTTGTGACAAAACCACTATGCGGTTATGCCTCTAAGTCGTGCCTCGACACGTGGGAGATATAGCCGCATCGTGGGCGTTACAAGTTGGTAATCAGAGCCATCCCCGACTTAGGAGCCCCCTGCTTGATCGAATCGCTGGCGTTGTTGAGTCTAGAACAAAAATGTTTTGAGTCTTAGGATTATATATATCGGAGAGTAGGATTCTTTTTACTCCTCAGTACTGGGGCGGGAGTTCGGGAGTATTGCCATAACTTGTATAACGGATGTTTTTCGAAGGTTGAGGTAAACGATTTCCGAAGGTTTCTTGGTTATGTGTTGACGGATGGATACAGCTGGATCTAGGGATTGTTAGTTTGGGTGATATATATTTGTGTCCCCTGTATCCCCTACACCAGATTGCATAACCAGAAAGTTTCGGGAGTTTATAAGTGGGAATTCAAGTAGCCTTAGGATTTCTTTCCGACAGACGCATGATATGAGATTGGGGTTCGACGTCTATTGGTCCGCCTGTATACGGTTGATTTTACAGTGGTCTCGTTGTGTCTTAAAGAGTCCATGGCTTTGCCGACTCGGGGACGCTTCGTATGTCATGTGCACAGCCTTGTACATGATGGTGCTGTACGATTGAGCCCGTGTGGGCCCCACCACGAAAACTTCGGACGAAATATCTATCATATGTTTGTTCCGGCTTATTCTGCAAGCCAATACTTTGTTTTATTTTGTAATGTGGTATTCGAGTTACTTCGAATTCATATGTTCATTCCATATCTTTTGCAAGTGGCTTCTCAACTTATGGAAGTGTGATGATTTACTACGGAATTCATTCGTTCATCTTCGTTCGAATGTTTATTGTGAAGACTATATGTTGCAATTTCTATCCGTTGATTCTACTTATCTTTTTGTCTATCAAGATGCTAACGGATGTCACCCTCTTCAGGATGGCTCCACCAACGCGTCAGAATCTGGATCGCAATGAAGGGAGTCAAGCGAACCCTCCGCCACCACCTCCACCTCCGGAGGCATGGCAAGCAATCATGGCAGCCACCAACGCCAATGCTCAGATGATTCTGCAACTCTTGCAAGAACGTACTCAAGGGCAAGGCAATCAAGGCAATCAAGGTCAAGGCAACAATCAGTTTCACTTTGCCACTCTCAACCAGTTTCTCGCAAATCAGCCAAGTCTTTCAGCTACTGTGCCGAGGCCACGGATGCCGATGATTGGCTCGTGGACATCAACAAGCATTTTGAATGTAGCAATGTCAGGCCTGAGGACTTTGTCAAGTTCGCTTCTTTCCAGCTCAAGGACCAAGCTGCTGATTGGTTTCAACAATACAAAGATTCCAGAGGAGGTCGTGTGATCACTTGGACTGACTTCTGTTGGGACTTCAAAGCGCACCACATTCCACAAAGTGTTGTTGAGAGCAAGCGTGAGGAGTTCCGCAATCTCAAGCAAGGAAACATGTCTGTGTATCAATATAACATTCAGTTTTAGAAACTTGCTCGCTTCGCTAAACAAGACGTTCCTGATGAGAAGAGCATGATCTATCACTTCAGAGGTGAACTTAAAGAGGATCTGCAGTTAGCTCTCGTTCTTGTTGAGCCTACTCACTTTGATCAATTCTACAATATGGCACTGAAGCAAGAGGCTGCTCAGCTCAAGTGTGAGGCTTCTAAGAAGAGAGTTAGGGACGCAGTTCAGTCTTCTTCTTCCTCACTTGTGACAGCTAAGCAACAGAAGTTCTGGTTGCCTCCTCCTCCTCCGTTTCGTCAGCCTTACCAGCAGAAGAACAAAGGTGGCCATGGTTCTTCAAACTCTTCCAACTCTGGCTATCAGAACAAGTCTCAGAATCAAGCTCCAAAGTCCAATGCTCCTTATCACCGTCCACTCTCAGAGGTGACTTGCAACAAATGTCAGCAGAAAGGTCACTATGCGAACAAGTGCTTCAACCAGAGGCGTCTTCTTCCTCCTCCTCCTGTCAGATCTTCTAGCAATGCAGTGGTCAAGCATAATCCAAAGTTTGCAAAGGTGAACATGATGAATGCAGCCCAAGCGGAGGAATCTACTGATGTGATAATGGGTAATCTCTCAGTTAATGATATTCCTGCAAAAGTTCTTTTTGATACTGGTGCATCGCATTCTTTCTTGTCATACCCATTTGCATCGAAGCACAATGTTGACACAGAGATTTTATCCAAAGTTATGCAAGTTGTTTCTCCGGGTAAGCTTTTGTCGTCTAGTTTGGTTACTCCCGATGTTACCATCAAGATGGGCGACTATGCATTCCAGTCTTCTCCAATTGTTCTTGGTGACTCGGATATTGATCTTATTCTCGGGATGGACTGGCTTTCTAAGCACAAGGCTCAACTTGATTGTGCTGCCAGGGAAATTCAATTGACACACTCGTCTGAGGATGTGATTATTTTTGCTGCTCGTGATGAAACCATTCGGTTTTTCTCTCTCAATGAGAAGGGCGAATTGGATGCCATCTCTCAAATTCCAGTCGTTTGCGAGTATCAAGATGTCTTTCCAGAAGAGCTTCCGGGTATGCCTCCTCATCGGCCAGTTGAGTTCGTTATCGAACTAGAGCCTGGCACTGTACCCGTTTGCAAGCGTCCATACAAGCTTGGACCAAACGAGCTGAAGGAATTGAAGAAGCAGCTCGATGAACAAGAACGTCTGGGTTTGATCAGACCGAGTTCTTCTCCATGGGGTTGTGGTGTTCTTTTTGTCAAGAAGAAGGATGGCACGGACCGACTTTGTGTCGACTACCGTCCATTGAACAAGAAGACAATCAAGAACAAGTATCCACTTCCCAACATCAATGAGCTTTTTGAGCAACTCAAGGGCACTAAAGTATTCTCGAAGCTTGACCTTCGTATGGGTTATCATCAGATTCGCATTCGTGAAGAAGATATTCCCAAGACAGCATTCAGAACAAGCTTTGGTTCTTATGAATATACTGTCGTGTCTTTCGGCCTTGTCAATGCTCCTCCGGTGTTCTCTCGGATGATGAATTTCATCTTCAACCCCTATATCAATGAATTCGTTCTGGTGTATCTCGATGATATCTTGGTCTTGTCCAAGAATAAGCAGGATCATGCCAAACATTTGCGATTGGTGCTCGACAAGCTCAGAGAGTATCAATATCTATGCGAAGTTCTCCAAATGTGAGTTTTGGCTCGATGAAGTTCTTTTCCTTGGTCACATCATCTCTGCCAAAGGCATCGCTGTTAACCCCGAGAAGGTGTCCGCAGTTCTGGATTGGGAACCTCCTCAAAATGTCAAGCAGCTCCGCAGTTTTCTGGGTCTTGCAAGCTATTGCCGGAGATTCGTTGAGAATTTCTCCAAGATTGCAAAGCCTCTTTCCAACCTCCTACAGAAGCATGTGAAATATGTCTGGTCTCTTGAGTGTGACGTTGCTTTCAACACTCTCAAAGAGAAACTAGTCACAGCTCCTGTCTTGACTCCTCCTGATGAATCCAAGCCGTATGAAGTCTTTTGTGATGCTTCTCTCCAAGGTCTCGGTGCTGTGTTAATGCAAGAGAAGAAAGTTGTGGCTTATACTTCTCGGCAGTTGAAGCCCAACGAGAAGAACTACCCCACTCACGATCTTGAGTTGGCGGCAGTTGTCCATGCATTGATTACGTGGAGACATCTCTTGTTGGGAAGACAAGTGGACATTTTCACTGATCACAAGAGTCTCAAGTATATCTTCACTCAGCCCAACCTCAACCTCAGGCAGACTCGATGGGTCGAAATGATTCAAGAGTACAATCCGAGTATCGAATATACTCCAGGCAAGGCCAATGTCATTGCAGATGCTTTAAGCAGGAAAGCTTATTGCAACAGCTTAATTCTCAAGCCTTTCCAACCGGATCTTTGTGAAGCTTTCCGCAAGCTGAATCTCCAAGTTGTTCCTCAAGGCTTTCTTGCCAACCTCTTAGTATCTCCTACTTTGGAAGATCAAATTCGTGAGGCACAACTCCTTGATGCCATGGTGAAGAAGGTGAAACGTGGTATCGACAAGGGTCTTTCCAAATACAAGTGCTATCGCATTGATGACAGAGACACTTTGTTCTTCGAGGACCGGATTGTGGTTCCGAAAGGTGATCTAAGGAAAGTCATAATGAACGAAGCGCACAATTCTCTCCTTTCCATTCATCCTGGAAGTACGAAGATGTATCATGACCTCAAGCAGTCATATTGGTGGACTCGAATGAAGCGAGAAATTGCTGAATTCGTGAATGAATGTGATGTCTGCCGAAGAGTGAAAGCAGAACACCAACGACCAGCTGGTCTCCTCCAACCTCTTGCTATCCCAGAATGGAAGTTTGATCATATCGAAATGGACTTCGTGACTGGATTTCCCAAGTCCAAGCGCGGAAATGACGCTATCTTCGTTGTCATTGACAAGCTCTCTAAAGTGGCTCATTTCCTTCCTATCAAAGAATCCATCACAGCAGCTCAGCTGGCAGAGCTCTACACCTCCAGAATTGTCTCCTTGCACGACATTCCACAATTGATTTCTTCAGATCGTGGAAGCATCTTCACCTCTAAGTTCTGGGACTCCTTCCAGAAGGCCATGGGCACAAACATTCGCTTCAGCACAGCTTTCCATCCTCAAACTAGTGGCCAAGTCGAGCGAGTCAATGAAATTCTTGAAGATATGCTCAGGGCTTGTGTCATTTCCTTTGGCATGAAATGGAAAGATTGTCTTCCATATGCTGAATTCTCCTACAACAACAGCTTCCAAGCGAGTTCGGGCAAGGCCCCATTCGAGATTCTCTATGGCAGAAAGTGCCGTACTCCTCTCAATTGGTCAGAGACTGGCGAACGCCAACTTCTTGGCAATGACTTAATCACTGAAGCTGAAGAAATGTGTAAAGTCATCCGTGATAATCTCAAAGCCGCGCAATCGCGTCAGAAGAGCTACTATGATAGTAAGCATCGTGATTTGGCTTTCGAGATCGGAGACCATGTCTACCTACGCGTCTCTCCAATGAAAGGCACTCGTCGCTTCGGTATCAAAGGGAAGCTTGCCCCTAGATACGTGGGTCCTTTCAAGATCATTGGCAAAAGAGGCGACCTCGCCTATCAACTTGAGCTTCCTTCCAACTTCGCGAACGTGCACGATGTGTTCCACGTGTCACAGCTCCGCAAGTGCTTCAAGACGCCTGAGCGCACTATCAACTTCGAAGAGATTGACCTCCAAGAAGATTTGTCTTATCATGAGCACCCAGTTGCTATTCTTGAAGTAACTGAGCGCAAGACTCGCAACAAGTCTATCAAATTCCTGAAAGTGAAGTGGTCGCACCATTCCGACCGGGAAGCCACCTGGGAACGCGAGGACCATCTCCGTTCCGAATATCCGGAGTTCTTTCAGTCCTAGATCTCGGGACGAGATCCTCTCGTAGTGGTGGAGTGTTGTAACACCCCGCATGTAACTTGCCATATTTGTAACTCCGACTTTTGCCATTTCCGGCTATGTGATATGTTTTTTCCCTCCGTTGTCGGGTTTTGTCTTTCGTTTTGTATTTTGTCATGTCATGCATTTTCATATCATGTCATCATGTGCATTGCATTCGCATACGTCTTCGTCTCATGCATCCGAGCATTTTACCCGTTGTCCGTTTTGCAATCCGGCGCTCCTATCTCCTCCGGTGCACCCCTCTAGTTTTCTTTCGTGTGCATGTGTCAAACTTTCTCGGAATGGACCGAGGCTTGTCAAGTGGTCTTAATATACCACCCGGAGACTATCGGTCAAGTTTCGTTCCATTCGGAGGTCGTTTGGTACTCCAACGGTTAACCGGGCATCCGCAAAGTCCATTTGAGTGTCCAGCAAAAACCCCCTCCAAAACCAGCCCAAAACCCACCAAACTCTCTTCCATGCTCTAGGTCGTTCGATCACGATCGTGTGGGCGAAAACCGCACCTCATTTGGAGTCTCCTAGCTCCCTCTACCTATTTATAAGTGGGCATCCCGAAAACGAAATCGCAGTCTCCCGTAACCCTAATTTTCCCTCTCCGCGGGCGGACGCGTCCAGCGCCCGCCGGACAAACGCGCCGCCGCGCCCGGCGAACCAGCGCCCGCCACCTGTCCTCCGCCGCCGCGCGCCGCCGCGGGCCCGCGAGGCCCGAGGCCGGCCCGCCCGTCCCCGCGCCGGGCCCGAGCGCCTCCCTCCCGGCCAGCGCCTGCCGCCGCCGAGGCCCGCCGCCGCCTCCACACCGGCCGGCCCCGCTGCCGACCGCCGCGTTCCCCGCCGGCGCCGCCTTCCGCCGCCCGCTCCGGCCACCGACCGCCGCACCTCCGGCCCCTCCTCCCCTCGCCGGACCGCGCCTCCCCGTCGCCTCCTCTTCCTCCCGCCGGCGACCCAGCCCCGATCGGGATCTGGATCAATCCCTGAGGTGAGGCCCGTTGACTCCCCCCCCCCAGCCCCTCTTTTTCTTCCAAGTCCCAAAATTCCATCAGCAAGTGCACCTGTTCCCAATGCGATAACTTTGTGCATGTAGCTCTGATTCGCGCGTATAATATGTCAAATTGTTCGGCTCGTGATGCTCTTCATTTTGTTCAATTGCACCATTTTCATTAGAGGTCATCTTGACGCCCAAATCTTCGTTGGGAGAGGGCTAATTGCTGTTAATCTCTGGTTCTTATCAGAACTTGGAGATTTGTCATTTTTGTATCATTTATTCTGTGCATCGTTTGAGCATGAGCTCTACATGTGTTTTGAAGTATGCCATGCCATCTTTCTAGTGGTGTAGTCCATGTATTTTGGTGATCTCTGTGGTGACTAGCACAAGCATGCAAAGTAGGCCCATAATAATTCTGATTTCAGGGACAGTGATTTCTCTAAGTCCTTGTCTGCTGTAATTTTGTTGCCATGTAAACTTGATGCTACAGAGAGATCCATGCATATTTTGGAGATGTTCAGTAAGGATGTTTTGTAGCTATAGTTGTAATTCATCCATTCCTGCAATTGTGTGCAATTATGGAATGCCGTAGCATGACCCAATCTTGATCTACTTTTGCTACAAAATATTTCTGGCAGATTCTTAACATGATATGCATTTTTTTCCAAGCTTATTGTAGTTGATCCATACATGCTATGTAATTGTTATTGCCATGGATAGCTTCACAAACATGCCATCTTGCTGTAGGTATGCTTGGTTTGTCATGCATTGCTCTGTAGTGAGTGCATCAAGCTCACAAAGAGGCCTACATATTAATATTTCTGCCATGCTATGTTTTCTGCCAAGTCTGAAACCTGATAACGAAACTTGCTATGTTTACATGCTTGCCATCATATTTTCTGTTCATTTTTGGCTTATGGTTAGTAAGGGACTTTTGTCACGTGCATTTAGTAGAACACTACCATGCCTTGTTTTGCTATGTTAAGTTTCTGTAGCATGTTGATGTCGTGCTCTGAACATTGCTACCTGATGCTGATTTCTGTCATGTCCAGTTTTTCACCAAGTCTGTGAACCTGTAATCTTTTGCACTTTTGCCATGCTTGTTTGAGCTTGATATGTTGTGAACTAGCCGTAGCTCAGTGTTCATCTTTTGTCAAGCATCGCCTGTAGTTTACTGTCATGTGCTTTGTGGCTATGTTGGAGTGCTGTAGCATTGTCACTTGTTGCATTTTAAGTGCTATCTTGCTGTATATCGCAGATTAGTGTCATTCTTGTTTTGCTTGCCATTTGCAAACCATGCATCCGATTCCGGTGATCTTTATATCGATTTCGACCGAAATCATCTCATCTTTCCAGTGGCATGCTTGGTTTGCCAAGTTACTGCCATGTTCATCATTTTCCTTCCGGAGCACGCATATGCATCGCATATCATATCTTGCATATCATACATGTTCTGCATCATGTTGCTCGCGCATTTCCTCGTGATTGATTGTGGTTCCGTTTGCTTGTGTTCTTGTCTTGGGTAGAGCCGGGAGACGAGTTCGTGAACGAGGAACCTGTCGAGTACGCTTACGAGGATCAAGCCTTCGACAACTCTGAGAACCTTGCAGGCAAGATGACCACCCCTCGAAATCACTTCTATCTTTGCTATGCTAGTTGTTCGCTCTATTCCATGCTCGCTACCTATCACTTGCTATATCATGTCTCCCATTTTAGCCATGTCAGCCCTAACCATCCTCTCCTAGCAAACCGTTGTGTGGCTATGTTACCGCTTTGCTCAGCCCCTCTTATAGCGTTGCTAGTTGCAGGTGAAGTTGAAGTTTGTTCCATGTCGGAACATGGATATGTTGGGATATCACAATATCTCTTATTTAATTAATGCATCTATATATTTTGGTAAAGGGTGGAAGGCTCGGCCTTATGCCTGGTGTTTTGTTCCACTCTTGCCGCCCTAGTTACTGTTATACCGGGATTATGTTCCTTGAGTTTGCGTTCCTTACGCGGTCGGGTGATTTATGGGACCCCCTTGACAGTTCGCCTTGAATAAAACTCCTCCAGCAAGGCCCAACCTTGGTTTTACCATTTGCGACCTATACCTTTTTCCCCCGGGTTTTCTAGAGCCCGAGGGTCATCTTTATTTTAAACCCCCGGGCCAGTGCTCCTCTGAGTATTGGTCCAAACTGTCAGTCGCCGGTGGCCACCAGGGGCAACTCTGGTCTGGCCTATCGGAAGCTTGGATAATCCGGTGTGCCCTGAGAACGAGATATGTGCAGCTCCTATCAGGATTTTTCGGCACATTCGGGCGGCTTTGCTGGTCTTGTTTTACCATTGTCGAGATGTCTTGTAAACCGGGATTCCGAGACTGATCGGGTCTTTCCGGGAGAAGGTTTATCCTTCGTTGACCGTGAGAGCTTATGATGGGCTAAGTTGGGACACCCCTGCAGGGTATTATCTTTCGAAAGCCGTGCCCGCGGTTATGAGGCAGATGGGAATTTGTTAATGTCCGGTTGTAGATAACTTGTCACTTGACCCAACTAAAATACACCAAGTGCGTGTGTAACCGTGATGGTCTCTTCTCGGCGGAGTCCGGGAAGTGAACACGGTCTGTGTTATGTATGACGTAAGTAGGTGTTCAGGACCTCTTCTTGGTCATTGCTAGATGACGTCCGTTCCATTGCTTCTCTTCTCGCTCTCATTTGCGCAAGTTAGCCACCATATATGCTTTTGCCGCTGCAGCTCCACCTCTTGCACCTCTTTGTCCTTTAAGCTTAAATAGTCTTGATCTCGCGGGTGTGAGATTGCTGAGTCCCCATGACTCACAAATTCTACCAAAACAGTTGCAGGTGCCGACGATGCCAGTGCAGACGATGGCGCCGATCTCAAGTGGGAGTTCGACGAGGAACGGGGTCGTTACTATGTGTCTTTTCCTGATGATCAGTAGTGGAGCCCAGTTGGGACGATCGGGGATCTAGCATTTGGGGTTGTCTTATTTTCTTCTGGATTTTGACCGTAGTCGGTCTATATGATTGTATTTTGAATGATGTATGATGATATTTATGTATTGTGTGAAGTGGCGATTGTAAGCCAACTCTTTATCCCATTCTCGTTCATTACATGGGATTGTGTGAAGATGACCCTTCTTGCGACAAAACCACTATGCGGTTATGCCTCTAAGTCGTGCCTCGACACGTGGGAGATATAGCCGCATCGTGGGCGTTACAGGTAAGTTACGAAAGTACCCCCACCGATTTGAGGCGGTTCTTTCGGTTCAGGGGTACCACGGGCATTTCGCGTGTCGGGATTTCACAGGAGGTGGGAGTTTTTGCGCGCGTTGTAATATTGGAATAGCAAGGCGCGGGTTGAGATGGAGGGAGTTGTCGGAGCACAACGAGACAAAGATATATCTTAAATATTTCGGGCTAACAAGGCGCGGGTTGAAGAGGCGGGAGTTTCGCAGCATGATAGACAGAGACGCTAGCTTGAATTTTCGGCATAACAAGGCGCGACTTGAAATTTCGGAAGAACAAGCTTAACGAGTACCCAAAAAAGACAATTTGCACCTCAACACGCACAACACACACACAAACACCATTTAGACTAGAGTAAGGTACACGTGCATTGCACGCATGAGATTTGGCAACCAAATTATGAATAAATACCACATTATAGCATGCAAGCTTTGAGTCATATATGCATGATGTAGATGTTCGTTTAATTCTTATAGTTCATTTCATTCAAAATCATCTAGTTTTTATAAGAAAGCTAATCTATTTTAAGATTCATGGAATTGTGCGTCGTAAGACATAAAGTAAAAACAAATAATGGCAAATCATGTAGAAAAACATTTGGGCAATTCTGATACGGAAGATTCTAGAACAAATAAGAAGTGCTTGTGTTTTGATGTTTGTGCATTATGCTTAAGTTTGGAGTCTTCTAGATTATACATGTGGCGAAATCTGGTGGAGTCTAGATGATATCCAACGGCCAGTAGTGCTCAAATTTGCCATCTTTGGAGCATCGGATTCACCTCATCCAACGACCATCTTTCAAAGTTAAAGTTACCCGCACACAATATAAAAAATATAAAATATAATATATATATAGGGGTACAGATATAGATATGTGATGCGAAAGCCGCCCATCATCTCCAATTAGAATAGTGTGTCCATGCACGGATGCGACGTGGCCAAATGATGTCTGCCATCAGTATCTCAAATTCAAATCAGTCTGACCTTGTTCAATGTGTATACATTACAACATGCTCGTTTCCAAACCACACCGCGCAGATCTCTGTTATATTCATGCATGCATGGGTTTCAAACATCAGGATCTCTTATTCAAATATTTGAATTCAACTTTACATTGATTATGACCTCACCTATTCTTTTACAACCACACAGTAGTCTTCTCTTTATAATTGTACCACTAACTTTCTCTCGTGCATGCATGCACACACACTACCAGTCGGCATTATCCATCGCACGCATACAATCTTTTTCTTCAGGTCGGTCTCCCATGAAGGCACACACCCACACACATCCCCCTCTCCATCATATCGGGCATTCTTTATCTCTCACGCGTGCATGCGCAACGATCGATGTTCCTCTATGTATGTGTGTATATAGCTAGGTCTTTCATAGTTTTCCACACAAACCGATCAATCGATATATCCAGTGAGGTCTCACCCTCTTTCCCACGTCCACATCGATCAATCTATACCTCTCTATATAGGATTAACATATATAGCTAATACACCCACATTAATTATATATCCAACGTCCCCCTCTCATCATCCATGCCTTCCGCTTCATCTCTCAGACGCGTGCACAATGGCGAAGACAGGGGGCAGTAAGGGCCCTGCCCCCCCCTAACATCACTATATATCGAGGCTAATATGAATGTGATCATTAGACAATTGCTGCTAAAAATGGTTTAAGTTCATGAATTGACCCTCCTCGTAAAGGATTAGCAATGCTTGGCCCCCTAGCTCATTTATTTTTCATGGCTCCGCCACTGCGCGCAACAGCGCACGTGTTCGCCCCCTCTCTCTAAATATCGATCTCGCACTTGTGCATTCCTTCATAGTCTCCCTCCACTCGGCCCCTCGCACCATCTTCTAGCCCCCACCGGATTTTGCCACATGTACAATCTAGCAGACTCCATGGTTGAACTTAAGCATAATGCACAAACCTCAAAACAACAGTGGTTCTCTTTTGTTCTAGAATCTTCCGTATCATAACTGCCCAAACTTTTTTTCTAGTTGAATTGCCATTATTTGTTTTTACTTTATGCTTTACAACGCACAATTCCATGAATCATAAAATAGATTAAGGGCTTCTTTGATTCAAAGGATTCTCAAAGGAATTTTGGAGGATTCTAATCATTAGGAATTTTTCCTATCTTGGTTGTTTGATTCGTAGGATTGTAAACCATAGGAATTTTTCCATATGATTCATTTGCACTAGATTTCATAGGAAACATCCCATCCACTCAAACCTCTTTGAAAGAATTCTGCGTTTTTTCTATGCACAATCAAACACTCGTACAATCCTGTAGGATTCAAGACGACATTCCACTATAATCCCATGTTTTTCCTATTCCCGCGTTCTTAGCTTTTTTATAAAAACTAATTGATTTTGAATGAGATGAACTATAAGAATTAAACGAAGGGCTACATCAGGCATATATGACTCAGAGCTTACATGCTATAGTGTGGTATTTATTCATAATTTGGTTGCAAAATCTGATGCGTGCAATGCACGTGTACCTTACTAGTACTTCGAGTATGTGCAAAACACGTAAATTAGAATACCAATGGCACGCTACACAGTGTCTCTCTTACAGTTCATGAAGCCACGTGGCACATGTGGAGGCGTTGTCGCGACCTCCTTGCGTGGATTGATCACAGTGATGTGCTGCTGGTTCCAGAAGAATGTACTCGTCCTCCCTGAGCCATACTGGCGGTACATGCACGAAGCGAAGATGTGCACGCACGCCACGCACGCACTCATTCCCTCGCACGCACACGCGGGTACACGGGCGGACGCAATTTTGTACCAAGATCCACCCCATGTGATAATTTGACGCGTGTAAAGTCGTTCACTTCATTGATGGTCAATTAATACAGCGCATGCAAATTGAGTGGACGTGAGGGCGGAAGAAAGACATTATTACTCCACTGCGCGCATGCGAGTAGTTAAATCGTGGGTTGCTAGTAGTACTTCCATTGGTCTCCTTCGTATTTTGTGCCAATTTTTGACAGTAACATAATATTTACGCATTTGAGCAGTGTAGTACTTGAAATTTATGTTCCGCTAAACTCATCGGGAGCCGTTTCGGGCCTCGAAACCAAAACCATCAATTAATCTTTACCTTGTTCCCATCACATTCGAAAGCCTGCTCACACCTACTAGTACGTACCAAACCTGAACGTGTTCCCACTATGCAGGTATTAGTACTAGTGCTAGTACTTAGGTTATAAAAAGGGGAACTACCTAACCGAAAATTACTCTACCTTTCCTCCTCATAAGTGCTTCTTCTTCGTCCGTCGTTGCCATGGCCGGTGAGCAGAGCTCTAGGTTGAGAACTACTCGTAACAAGGGAGCGGCAACCAAGGCTGTGGAAAAAAAAGAGAGGGCTCGCCGCCATGCAGAGACCTCAAAAGATCTCTCATGGGCAGGCGATGGCTCCCAGGAGCGCCCTAGCCGCGGAGGCGAACATGCCGAGCCGGCGGAGCTGGAGTCGTTATCCCTCGACGGCATGCCCGATCAGCTCAATAAGCAGAAGGAGTTCATCCAAGGCTTGATGGAGTTGCTGAAGGAGAGCCTCGACGACATGCCCGCTGAGCTCAATCAGCAGGGGGAGCTGACCGCCGGCTTGGTGATGCCGCTGAAGAAGAGCATTGCCTCGGAGAAGAAGGCGAGCGGCGAAATCCTGCGACTTCAGAAGGACAAGGAGAAGCTCTGCCACGAGATTGACCCGTTGAAGGAGAAGAACACCGGCTGGAAGAAGTTGCATGAGAATAGTAGTTCCTCGATGAAGATGCTGCAGGCCCTCGTCATGGAACAGAAGGAGGAGTTGGCGAAGCTCCGCATCGAGCACCCGGCTGCTGTCAAGGTACGTAATGCGGCCGTGGAACAGATGATGAAGGCTCGCGTCGAGAAATCCCGCGTCATGGACAGAATGAGGAAGATGGCGGAGGAGACGTGCAAGGAGATGGAGGTCGTGGAGGCGATGAAGAAGCAGTTACGACTCCGCGGCGAATTAGATCATTTGGGGTGATAATCTTCCTTCTTCTTTTGCTCCTGTGTTTCATCTTTTGCTTCGGGTGTTTCGCCGCACGTGTCACGTTCTCTGCGAGGCATGAATAGAACAATGTTTTTTTGAGGGAATGAATAGAACAATGCTAACAATGAGATGACTAGCAAATTAGATCATTTTTTATCGCCATATGGCACTGGGCTGCCGTGTTTCGTGCTCCTCCGTCGCAGTACTACTCCAGTGGAAAACTTGAGTATACCGCACGGTTCTTTGCTCCTCCTCGATCAGGTCGTCGGTGCATTTATACGAGCAGTCAAATCACAAGGCCCCGCCTTCCAGCAGTAATGAGCCGTCAAATCACAAAGGCCCTCGCCTCTCGTGAAACCGACCAAGCTAGACTGCCCCGCCCTCTAGCCTTTTAAAAAATGTATACTTTTGTACAACAGTAGTATCGATGGATTGCGCCATGGAGCAAAACTTGAAATTAAAAAAAGGTGGTACATATAGAGAGCGCTCGTCGCCAAATTATGCATATAGTACTATTAAAAAGGCTAGTCACAATAATGGTGTCCAGCACAACCCACCCCTCAAATAAAACTAAGAGGGTGCTTGGATACGTTTTAGTCCCATGACTAAAAGTAGTGGGACTAAAACATGCTAGCCTCACCCATGCTTGGATCCAAATACTAAAAAGGCTAAAATCAAGTTAATGAGCATTTATTATCCTCCAAACCCTCCAATCCAGAACTCGCCTGTGTTAAAGGAGAGGAGTTAAATGAGTAGAGAGAGGACTAATCCACATTTTAGTAGGGGTACCCCTGACTAAAAATTTTTAGTCTCAAGACTAGTTTTAGCCCCTCTTTAGTCAGGGGTGCTTGGAACTTTAGCCTCTTAAAGAGACTATTTTTAGTCAGACTAAAATAAGTCCCTTGGATCCAAGCACCCTCTAAGCATCCTGGAATTCTTTGACAAAACTAAGCACCCTGAAATTCTTTGACAACTAAACTGCTGGCTATATGATGTTGGCCATATATATTGTACGTATATAATGTGAAGAAACGAGTGGTAGTACTATACCAACTAAAAGATGAAATGTAAGAAATACTAGTATGTACGTACTGAAGAGTTAAAGTAACGAGAAGAAACATAACATAGTTCTGCTGGGGGCTCAGCACAACACACCCCTCAAATTAAATTAAGCACACCTGAAATTAAACTTTGCAACTATTCCGGTAGACACTGCATTAGAACCACCATGAGCAACGACACTGCCACCTTACTCGGAGTCCTCGTCCACGTCCTCGACTTCGTCCTTGTCCCTCTTCCTCTTGGCCGATACTTCTTTGCTTGAACCGCACACTTGGCTGTTGCTCTTCATCCAACCCTTGTAGATATTGAAGCAAAGGTAGCCATCCATTGCAGCGTAGTGGATGTGGTCTATATCTAGTACATTCCGCTGCCATGCATGACGATGAAACGTGTATGGAGGTTTCTCCAGTTTACCGTACGAAGGATGAACCATGGCTCCTGCCAGGGTCAGCATTGAAGGCTGACGAGAGGACACCAGCCGATTCTTCTGGAGGTCGAAGGTGTTGCCTACAACGAGGCCTATCCGACGCAGGACTTCTTTGTCGTTACCAAAGTCTACAGTAACGAATTTGACTAGGTTGCTCTCGAGGAAGTCCTTAAAATCCTGGCACTCAACGTCGGCATGGCATATGTGGTAGACCAAGCATAAGTCATGCACGCAAACCTGGATCACGGCGGGCTTCTTCCTCTCTTCGTCCTTTAGATCCTTCTCTCGTCCCAGGACTGTGGTGTACTCAACATCTAGCCCAGCGACCCACTCATCATCTGAGTCTTCGAACATGCGTCTGAAGCGAGAAAGGCATCCTTTCACCGTCGCGGAAGAACGGGTGTAGATGACGTCGAACTCATCGCCGGTGATGGTTCTAACCTTGTACTCACCGCCGATCGTGGAGATTTGGGACGCCATGGATTTGGGAGGAGGGTTAGGATTAGTGGAACTGCCGTAATGTGAATGGACGGGACGACTAGGAGCGAACCGCCGTAGTATTGAAGGACGTGCGGGGACGAGTAGGAGCGAACTGCCAGCGTGCGAACGGCAGGGTAGTGGCTTTCCATTCTCCCATGATACGGGCTTCCGAGAGCCCTTGGATCTGAGATCGAACGGTTGCATGGCGTGATTCTAGACCTATGGGTGAATATCCTATCCTGGAGGGTTATTCTGCAAATTTTCAGCAACTTAGCATGCGACCGTTTGATCTCAGATCCAAGGGCTGCCAGCAGCCCGTATCATGGTCGCGCCTACCACGACCGTCGCGTCGCTCGCGGTCGCGCCCTTGGAGATTTAACACGGTGCGTTAGGCTATCTGATGTTGGCATGTCATACATAGTCATCACTTAGTCACTCATACTACAACAAGGTTGGCTATAAGGTTGGCTATAAGTGTAATTTTTTTACTCCTCTCTATCTCTTTCTTCGTACTCCCTCCGTCCCATAATATAAGAACGTTTTTGACACTAGTGTAGTGCCAAAAACGTTCTTATATTATGGGACACAGGGAGTACTAGTATTTATTGCATTTGCCAAGGAGTGACCTCTTCCAATGAAATGGTGTTGCTAAGTTTGCTTCATTTAATTAGCTATAGACTCAAAATTGTCTTTTCACCTAGGTACGCGCTTAGCACCGTTTCTTCCTTGGGTCACCAAACTAGTCTCTCTCTTCTTGATTAACTTGCCACATCAGACTTTATGCCTATGTGGCAAGCTTAAGCACCTGTAGGAGCAAGTAAAAGTAAGTACAATAGTGCGCTTTACATGGCATTTTTGCATATGTGGAGGAAAGAGAGGCAAGGAAAAAGTGGAGAAGTGGGCTCTCATGCAAGAGCCAGCCTCTACTACATGGTGGAGCATTGGGAGAGGCACCTGTATGGAGGTGGTCAGGAATCGGGAGACTCACGCCGGTCGTAGCGCCGCAGTTAAAATGATAATGGCAAGTCAAATCACGGGGCCCCACCTGTCCAGCAGTAACTCGCTGTCAAATCACACAGCCCTACGTTTGCAGCAGCCTACTCCCTCGTCTTCTCGCGTCTCTGTCGAACCGACTAGGCGGAACTGCCCCGCCTACCGCGCAGGAAAAGCCCCGCCCTCGACTTTTAAATAGTATACAGTATACTAATTTTGTATCCATGGATTGCGCCCGCGCCATGGAGCAAAGCGTCTAGAAAACGGCGGTACACATGTACGGAGTATACAGCACGCCCGTCGCGTTCGCGTCGCACCCCAGACGGTCGGTCGGTCTGGCACGCTGCTCTCCGAATGGAACGCGCGTCATATTGCGTTTGCACACACATGTGGGACGGCAATTGAGAACCGACCATAGGCACACTCCCCGGCCCCGCAAGTCGGGTGACTTAATAGAAGAGGGAGACGAGCGATAGTACTAGAGAAGTGTTGTACTACGTTGGTGCCTGGACGATCCCTGCAAGACACGGAAGATCAGTTCGTCCATGCATGTGACCAGACTCCAGCAGACACGCCTGGATTGGCTATCGTCTACATATCGTGCAGGCTGTGTTGTACATGGCTGTAGTTGTGGTGAGAAATCTAAAAAAAGGTTTCTTGTCATCTCGCAAAATTAGGTGTCATGTGCTTCGGATCACTGCGAGGGTTAAACAGCGACAACTGAGTTGGGCTAGTCATTGGGGGCACATGCACGAACAGTGACTACTCGGCTGCCATCTAGGTCAAGCCGGCTATGTTAATTAGGACATCTATCGACGGACCCCTTTTCTACGAGTTTATCTTTAATTTGAGCTTTGTTCCTCGTCTAGTTTGTCCGTCGGGATTCATGTTGTCTCCTTTGGGCAGTGAGGTTATGATTTCTTGTCATGTGGCATTTTTTCGTGTTATATGTTATAATCCGGCGCTTCAGATCAAAATGACGACAACTGCGCCTCCGGGCCACGTGCATGAAGACTTCTCGACAGTCATTGACGAGGTCAAGCCGGCTCCGGTAGACAAAAGAAAACTAGTACTACTCCACTATATAGGCAGGAGCCTCCGCGCTTGCTTGCTAGTGTTGCTCTCTTCACACTGTCTCGGCCTCTCCAGATCTAAACACGACAGCGGTGGCCACACTCTCTCTCTCTGCTCACCGCTGGTCACAGATCCAGCCGGATCCTCTCCGCCGGGGAAGGTCAGAAGGTGCAACGTTCACGCGGTCGTCCTCGGCGACGGCTCTTACCCACTGCTGGGCGCGTCCCGATCAGCCTTCCTTGCCGTTCTCTCCCAAGCACCGCTGGCGAGGGAGGGCCTCCGACCCCTTCTTCCTCGCTGCCGTAGTGTGGGCAGATCCGGCCTCCCGCCGCCCACCTAGCGACATCCCGGCGACCATCAGGTATAACTTCCTTCGAAACCGGCCTTGCTCTACTTCCCGAGCTCCTGACGTCGCTGCATTTGTATCTTTTACTATTTCTCAGGCCCCCTCGTAGATAGGATCGATCGGCTGTTCGAAAACCACCTAATTTTTTTACGTTTAAGAGGTAAAACTAGTTCATGCACTCGAATCTAGTACTACTTGGTTCAAACAAGGAAGAAAGGGGGTGGGGGTGGGGGAGGATTTGTTACCTGAATCTAGGACTTGGTCGAAAGAGGAAATAATGGGGGCGAAAAGTAGCAGAGACTGGCTATCCAACTGGTCTCTAGGTCTAATAGGGAAATAAAGGGAAACACAGTACAAACTCAATATAAACCCGATCTATTGGTTGAAAAAGGAAAGAAAGTGGGGACTGGGGGACAAGTCAACAGAGTAAGTCCAGCACTAGATTTGCTAGCCTCACACAGTATAAGGTGGCTATACCGAACAAAAATGGGACCAACCCAGATATCCTGTTCTGATGTTTGTTGCCCCGAGCCACTCTTATGTAATGCCACTGGTAAAATGTAGCAGTCGCACTGTTAAAAGTAAGGACACGTTAAACCAATGTTGTTTTCAATGTAATGCCTCCAGTAATATGAATCAATGGCACTTCTTTACATGTCCTGCTAAAATTTCCCATTAAGATAAGTTGGTTCTTTTCGTTAGAAATGCAACTGTCCTGGTCCGCCTACTCTCCCGTGCCCAAAGTAATGTCGTATTTAACGGTTGTCATAGTTAATCCTAATGCCCACACTAATATCTAGCAATGCCAGTGCTTTAGAAATTGCTACTGTCCTTGTAGGATTGCCATTCAGATAAGGAACATGCTTCTTTTCATTTGATGCATGTTTCATCACTTGTTAGTCACCCTCCTTTCCACCTTTTTTGTGCAAACAGAGATATACATTTCACGCTCGATCTTAGTTGAACTGCACAAATGATATCCAAATTATAGTTGAGCATTCCAGGAGCTTCACAACCAACCTTGATGTTGCTCAATTTTATTGCAACTAATGAAGAAGAAGCTCTGTGGGTTTCGTTTTCTGATGGAAATGGAACCGGGGCTGGAGCCCTTTTCTTAAAAAAAATTGAAGAAGAAGCTGCTAGCTCACGGGACATTGCTTCATTTTAGGTGAACTGCACCAAAAGGTCCCATGAATTGAATCATCCATGTTGGTGACTGAAAGAGCCAGCTTCAGCATCCCAGTCTAAGCACCCCCGGCCTCCATCCTTGCGACGCACGGTACACCTCGTTTGCCACCTGCTCGACCCTAGTGTCACTGATAAAATGAAGTAATAATACAGTTAAAATAGAGCGAGTGTCATCTCTATCATTTCATTTCCAATGTAGATAAAGAAAGTGCTTCTCTTTGTTAATGTATGTTTCATCAACTAGTCCCATTGTTAATGTTTAAGCATTTCTGCAAACTGGGGTGCTTAATTTTAGTTGATATGTACAAAAATAGAGATTTGAATGTCTCAAGGCGCCTCCTTGTACTACCTCTGTACACTGATGTTCATCATTGGCAGAAGGTGTATCTAGGAGACTTGGGACGATGTCCAGTATGAGGCGTACCGTATGAGGCGTCGCAGGGCCCATCTCGCCCTCGCAGCATGGCATACTATGATACTATCGCAATATTTTCTTCTATTTATTTTGTGTGTTTCATCAACTAGTGCCACTATAATGTAATCACGTTTTTTCATTATCTGTGCAAACAGGGTTATTCAGCTGCATTTTGGTGGAACTGCACAAATGTACGTATGGAACCGACATATATGCAGAGTGCGAGGTGTGCCAAGTAAAAATTACCGACACCAACCATGCTGCATGCACGCATTGGCATCCACCACCACAAGTGGGATGTGTGGCGCTCTCTATGGACGGATCTTTCTTGGGAGCAAATCATCTAACCAAATACTAGTAGCTTATATTGGCAGTTTTCTAGGGAGCACTCTTTTCTGAAGGAAGCACCAATCTATTTTTCTTTATTTGTAGACTGTGTCACAACTTTGACCCAAAGGTCCAGAGCTATTTTAGGGTGATTGGCGTAGTACTCGGAGACTGATTGTAAGCATGATTTTCATTAGCTGTCATACTGATTGTAAGCATGAGCAGGTGGAAGATTAGGTTAGTGCGAAGCTTACCTTAAACCCTACCGCCGCCGTTGAAATGAGGCGAGCGTCGAGGGAACCGTGGAGAACGGCGGGGAAGCGACGTCGCGCCATCCGGCCTCCTCTTGCGGTGGGAGAACGAATACTCCTGTGGCTCCGGCTGGCTCTGCACCCTCACGAACGGCACACCATACTCGATCGATTCGTTATCCTCTGGGTGCTCGACCTTCGACCTATACGCCCACCACCTGCGCCTGACTGTCGCCTCGGGCGAATCTGTCTGCTCCATGGCCCAGAGGAGATACTCGATGAACTCGGAGGACTGCGGCGTGACTGCCGCCGAGGAGTACATGTACATTGCCGCCCTCATCGCCGTCGTCTCGCTCTTTCGCATACATTGCCACATGGCCCGCACCGTCCTCGAAATCTCCCACTCATTGTCAAACCAACTAAGAATCTCCTTCAACCTGGCTAACTTTGCCTGGTCGCCGCCGGCGATCTACCTGATTCGCTACTGCATCCTCTCCATAGATGTCCTTTTGAGTGGTCCGGTGCTAGCTTTGGAAGATGGGAGGAGAGACGTGTTGGGGAACGTAGTAATTTCAAAAAAATTCCTACGCACACGCAAGATCATGGTGATGCATAGCAACGAGAGGGGAGAGTGTTGTCCACGTACCCTCGTAGACCGACAGCGGAAGCGTTATCACAACGCGGTTGATGTAGTCGTACGTCTTCACGATCCGACCGATCAAGTACCGAACGCACGGCACCTCCGAGTTCTACACACGTTCAGCTCGATGACGTCCCTCGAACTCCGATCCAGCCGAGTGTTGAGGGAGAGTTTCGTCAGCACGACGGCGTGGTGACGATGATGATGTTCCACCGGCGCAGGGCTTCGCCTAAGCTCCGCAACGGTATTATCGAGGTGTAATATGGTGGAGGGGGGCACCGCACACGGCTAAGAGATCTCAAGGATCAATTGTTGTGTCTCTGGGGTGCCCCCCTACCCCCGTATATAAAGGAGCAAGGGAGGAGGAGGCCGGCCCTAGGAGGGGGCGCACCAAGTGTGGAGTCCTACTAGGACTCCCTAGTCCTAGTAGGATTCCACCTCCCATATGGAATAGGAAAAGAGGAAGGGAAAAAGAGAAGGAAGGAAGGGGGCACCCCCCTTCCCTAGTCCAATTCGGACCAGACCAAGGGGAGGCGTGCGGCCACCCTTGAGGCCCTTTTTCTTCTTTCCCGTATGGCCCAATAAGGCCCAATACGTATTCCCGTAACTCTCCGGTACTCCGAAAAATACCCGAATCATTCAGAACCTTTCCGAAGTCCGAATATAGTCGTCCAATATATCGATCTTTACGTCTCGACCATTTCGAGACTCCTCGTCATGTCCCCGATCTCATCTGGGACTCCGAACTCCTTCGGTACATCAACATACATAAACTCATAATAAAACTGTCATCGTAACTTTAAGCGTGCGGACCCTACGGGTTCGAGAACTATGTAGACATGACCGAGACACGTCTCCGGTCAATAACCAATAGCGGGACCTGGATGCCCATATTGGCTCCCACATATTCTACGAAGATCTTTATCGGTCAGACCGCATAACAACATACGTTGTTCCCTTTGTCATCAGTATGTTACTTGCCCGAGATTCGATCGTCGGTATCTCGATACCTAGTTCAATCTCGTTACCGGCAAGTCTCTTTACTCGTTCCTAAACACATCATCCCACAACTAACTTATTAGTCACAATGCTTGCAAGGCTTATAGTGACGTGCATTACTGAGTGGGCCCAGAGATACCTCTCCGACAATCGGAGTGACAAATCCTAATCTCGAAATACGCCAACCCAACAAGTACCTTTGGAGACACCTGTAGAGCACCTTTATAATCACCCATTTACGTTGTGACGTTTGGTAGCACACAAAGTGTTCCTCCGGTAAACGGGAGTTGCATAATCTCATAGTCATAGGAACATGTATAAGTCATGAAGAAAGCAATAGCAACGTACTAAACGATCGGGTGCTAAGCTAACGGAATGGGTCAAGTCAATCACGTCATTCTCCTAATGAGGTGATCTCGTTAATTAAATGAAAACTCATGTCTATGGCTAGGAAACATAACCATCTTTGATTAACGAGCTAGTCAAGTAGAGGCATACTAGTGACACTCTGTTTGTCTATGTATTCACACATGTATTATGTTTCCGGTTAATACAATTCTAGCATGAATAATAAACATTTATCATGATATAAGGAAATAAATAATACTTTATTATTGCCTCTAGAGCATATTTCCTTCAGTCTCCCACTTGCACTAGAGTCAATAATCTAGTTTACACAGTAATGATTCTTACACCCATGGAGCCTTGGTGCTGATCATGTTTTGCTCGTGGAAGAGGCTTAGTCAACGGGTCTGCAACATTCAGATCCGTATGTATCTTGCAAATTTCTATGTCTCCCACCTGGACTAAATCCCGGATGGAATTGAAGCGTCTTTTGATGTGCTTGGTTCTCTTGTGAAATCTGGATTCCTTTGCCAAGGCAATTGCACCAGTATTGTCACAAAAGATTTTCATAGGACCCGATGCACTAGGTATGACACCTAGATCGGATATGAACTCCCTCATCCAGACTCCTTCATTTGCTGCTTCCGAAGTAGCTATGTACTCCGCTTCACATGTAGATCCCGCCACGACGCTTTGTTTAGAACTGCACCAACTGACAGCTCCACCGTTCAATGTAAATACGTATCCGGTTTGCGATTTAGAATCGTCCGGATCAGTGTCAAAGCTTGCATCAACGTAACCATTTACGATGAGCTCTTTGTCACCTCCATATACGAGAAACATATCCTTAGTCCTTTTCAGGTATTTCAGGATGTTCTTGACCGCTGTCCAGTGAACCACTCCTGGATTACTTTGGTACCTCCCTGCTAAACTTATAGCAAGGGACACATCAGGTCTAGTACACAGCATTGCATACATGATAGAGCCTATGGCTAAAGCATAGGGAACATCTTTCATTTTCTCTCTATCTTCTGCAGTGGTCGGGCATTGAGTCTTACTCAATCTCACACCTTGTAGTACAGGCAAGAACCCTTTCTTTGCTTGATCCATTTGGAACTTCTTCAAAACTTTGTCAAGGTATGTGCTTTGTGAAAGTCCAATTAAGCGTCTTGATCTATCTCTATAGATCTAAATGCCTAATATATATGCAGCTTCACCGAGGTCTTTCATTGAAAAACTCTTATTCAAGTATCCCTTTATGCTATCCAGAAATTCTATATCATTTCCAATTAGTAATATGTCATCCACATATAATATCAGAAATGCTATCGAGCTCCCACTCACTTTCTTGTAAATACAGGCTTCTCCAAAAGTCTGTATAAAACCAAATGCTTTGATCACACTATCAAAGCGTTTATTCCAACTCCGAGAGGCTTGCACCAGTCCATAAATGGATCGCTGGAGCTTGCACACTTTGTTAGCTCCTTTTGGATCGACAAAACCTTCCGGTTGCATCATATACAACTCTTCTTCCAGAAATCCATTCAGGAATGCAGTTTTGACATCCATTTGCCAAATTTCATAATCATAAAATGCGGCAACTGCTAACATGATTCGGACAGACTTAAGCATCGCTACGGGTGAGAAGGTCTCATCGTAGTCAATCCCTTGAACTTGTCGAAAACCTTTTGCAACAAGTCGAGCTTTATAGACAGTAACATTACCATCAGCGTCAGTCTTCTTCTTGAAGATCCATTTGTTTTCAATGGCTTGCCGACCATCGGGCAAGTCAACCAAAGTCCATACTTTGTTCTCATACATGGATCCCATCTCGGATTTCATGGCTTCAAGCCATTTTGCGGAATCTGGGCTCACCATCGCTTCTTCATAGTTCGTAGGTTCGCCATGGTCTAGTAACATGACCTCCAGAACAGGATTACCGTACCACTCTGGTGCGGTTCTTGATCTAGTTGACCTACGAAGTTCAGTAAGAACTTGATCTGAAGTTTCATGATCATTATCATTAACTTCCTCACTATTTGGTGTAGGTGTCGCAGAAACTGATTTCTGTGATGATCTACTTTCCAATAATGGAGCAGGTACAGTTACCTCATCAAGTTCTACTTTCCTCCCACTCACATCTTTCGAGAGAAACTCCTTCTCTAGAAAGGATCCATTCCTAGCAACGAATATCTTGCCTTCGGATCTGTGATAGAAGGTATACCCAGCAGTCTCTTTTGGGTATCCTATGAAGACACATTTCTACGATTTGGGTTCGAGCTTATCAGGTTGAAGTTTCTTCACATAAGCATCGCAACCCCAAACTTTAAGATACGACAACTTTGGTTTCTTGCCAAACCATAGTTCATAAGGCGTCGTCTCAACGGATTTTGATGGTGCCCTATTTAACGTGAATGCAGCCGTCTCTAAAGCATAACCCCAAAACGATAGCGGTAAATCAGTAAGAGACATCATAGATCGCACCATATCTAGTAAAGTGCGATTACGACGTTCGGACACACCATTACGCTGTGGTGTTCCGGGTGGCGTGAGTTGTGAAACTATTCCGCATTGTTTCAAATGTAGACCAAACTCGTAACTCAAATATTCTCCTCCACGATCTGATCGTAGAAACTTTATTTTCTTGTTACGATGATTTTCAACTTCACTCTGAAATTCTTTGAACTTTTCAAATGTTTCAGACTTATGTTTCATTAAGTAGATATACCCATATCTGCTTAAATCATCTGTGAAGGTGAGAAAATAACGATATCCGCCACGAGCATCAATATTCATCGGACCACATACATCTGTATGTATAATTTCCAACAAATCTGTTGCTCTCTCCATAGTACCGGAGAACGGTGTTTTGGTCATCTTGCCCATGAGGCACGGTTCGCAAGTACCAAGTGATTCAAAATCAAGTGATTCCAAAATTCCATCAGTATGGAGTTTCTTCATGCGCTTTACACCGATATGACCCAAACGGCAGTGCCACAAATAAGTTGCACTATCATTATTAACTCTGCATCTTTTGGCTTCAACATTATGAATTTGTGTATCACTACTATCGAGATTCATTAAAAATAGACCACTCTTCAAGGGTGCATGACCATAAAAGATATTATTCATATAAATAGAACAACCATTATTCTCTGATTTAAATGAATAACCGTCTCGCATTAAACAAGATCCAGATATAATGTTCATGCTCAACGCTGTCACCAAATAACAATTATTTAGGTCTAATATTAATCCTGAAGGTAGATGTAGAGGTAGCGTGCCGACGGCGATCACATCGACTTTGGAACCATTTCCCACGCGCATCGTCACCTCGTCCTTAGCCAATCTCCGCTCAATCCGTAGCCCCTGTTTCGAGTTGCAAATATTAGCAACAGAACCAGTATCAAATACCCAGGTGCTACTACAAGCATTGGTAAGGTACACATCGATAACATGTATATCACATATACCTTTGTTAACCTTGCCATCCTTCTTTTCCGCCAAAAACTTGGGGCAGTTCCGCTTCCAGTGGCTAGTCTGCTTACAGTAGAAACACTCAGTTTCAGGCTTAGGTCCAGACTTGGATTTCTTCTCCTGAACAGCAACTTGCTTGCTGTTCTTCTTGAAGTTTCCTTTCTTCTTCCCTTTGCCCTTTTTCTTGAAACTAGTGTTTTTACTGACCATCAACACTTGATGCTCCTTTTTGATTTCTACCTCCGCAGCCTTTAGCATTGCGAAGAGCTCGGGAATTGTCTTACTCATCCCTTGCATATTATAGTTCATCACGAAGCTCTTGTAGCTTGGTGGCCGTGATTGAAGAATTCTGTCAATGACGCTATCATCCGGAAGATTAACTCCCAGTTGAATCAAGTGATTGTTATACCCAGACATTTTGAGTATATGCTCACTGACAGAACTATTCTCTTCCATCTTGCAGCTATAGAACTTATTGGAGACTTCATATCTCTCAATCCGGGCATTTGCTTGAAATATTAACTTCAACTCCTGGAACATCTCATATGCTCCATGACGTTCAAAACGTCGTTGAAGACCCGGTTCTAAGCCGTAAAGCATGGCACACTGAACTATCGAGTAGTCATCAACACGTGACTGCCAGGCATTCACAATGTCTGCAGTTGCTGGTGCAGGTGGTACACCTAGCGGTGCTTCCAGGACGTAATTTTTCTGTGCAGCAATGAGGATAATCCTCAAGTTACGGACCCAGTCCGTGTAATTGCTACCATCATCTTTCAACTTTGCTTTCTCAAGGAACGCATTAAAATTCAACGGAACAATGGCACGGGCCATTTATCTACAATTAACATAGACAAGCAAGATACTATCAGGTACTAAGTTCATGATAAATTTAAGTTCAATTAATCATATTACTTAAGAACTCCCACTTAGATAGACATCTCTCTAATCATCTAAGTGATTACGTGATCCAAAGCAACTAAACCATGTCCGATTAACACGTGAGATGGAGTAGTTTCAATGGTGAACATCACTATGTTGATCATATCTACTATATGATTCACGCTCGACCTTTCGGTCTCTGTGTTCCGAGGCCATATCTGTATATGCTAGGCTCGTCAAGTTTAACCTGAGTATTCCGCATGTGCAACTGTTTTGCACCCGTTGTATTTGAACGTAGAGCCTATCACACCCGATTAACACGTGGTGTCTTAGCACGAAGAACTTTTGCAACGGTGCATACTCAGGGAGAACACTTTTATCTTGAAATTTTAGTGAGAGATCATCTTATAATGCTACCGTCAATCAAAGCAAGATAAGATGCATAAAGGATTAACATCACATGCAATCAATATAAATGATATGATATGGCCATCATCATCTTGTGCTTATGATCTCCATCTCCGAAGCACCGTGCTTGTGATCTCCATCTCCGAAGCACCGTCATGATCACCATCGTCACCGGCGCGACACCTTGATCTCCATCGTAGCATCGTTGTCGTCTCGCCAACTTATTGCTTTTACGACTATCGCTACCGCTTAGTGATAAAGTAAAACTATTACATGGCGATTGCATCTCATACAATAAAGCAACAACCATATGGCTCCTGCCAGTTGCCGATAACTCGGTTACAAAACATGATCATCTCATACAACACATTATATCACATCATGTCTTGACCATATCACATCACAACATGCCCTGCAAAAACAAGTTAGACGTCCTCTACTTTGTTGTTGCAAGTTTTACATGGCTGCTATGGGCTTAGCAAGAACCGTTCTTACCTACGCATCAAAACCACAACGATAGTTTGTCAAGTTGGTGCTGTTTTAACCTTCGCAAGGACCGGGCGTAGCCACACTCGGTTCAACTAAAGTGAGAGAGACAGACACCCGCCAGTCACCTTTAAGCAATGAGTGCTCCGAACGGTGAAACCAGTCTCGCGTAAGCGTACGCGTAATGTCGGTCCGGGCCGCTTCATCTCACAATACCGCTGAACCAAAGTATGACATGCTGGTAAGCAGTATGACTTATATCGCCCACAACTCACTTGTGTTCGACTCGTGCATAGCATCAACGCATAAAACCAGGCTCGGATGCCACTGTTGGGGAACGTAGTAATTTCAAAAAATTTCCTACGCACACGCAAGATCATGGTGATGCATAGCAACGAGAGGGGAGAGTGTTGTCCACGTACCCTCGTAGACCGACAGCGGAAGCGTTATCACAACGCGGTTGATGTAGTCGTACGTCTTCACGATCCGACCGATCAAGTACCGAACGAACGGCACCTCCGAGTTCTACACACGTTCAGCTCGATGACGTCCCTCGAACTCCGATCCAGCCGAGTGTTGAGGGAGAGTTTCGTCAGCACGACGGTGTGGTGACGATGATGACGTTCCACCGGCGCAGGGCTTCGCCTAAGCTCCGCAACGGTATTATCGAGGTGTAATATGGTGGAGGGGGGCACCGCACACGGCTAAGAGATCTCAAGGATCAATTGTTGTGTCTCTGGGGTGCCCCCCTGCCCCCGTATATAAAGGAGCAAGGGAGGAGGAGGCCGGCCCTAGGAGGGGGCGCACCAAGTGTGGAGTCCTACTAGGACTCCCTAGTCCTAGTAGGATTCCACCTCCCATATGGAATAGGAAAAGAGGAAAGGAAAAAGAGAAGGAAGGAAGGGGGCGCCCCCCTTCCCTAGTCCAATTCGGACCAGACCAAGGGGAGGGGTGCGGCCACCCTTGAGGCCCTTTTTCTTCTTTCCCGTATGGCCCAATAAGGCCCAATACGTATTCCCGTAACTCTCCGGTACTCCGAAAAATACACGAATCATTCGGAACCTTTCCGAAGTCCGAATATAGTCGTCCAATATATCGATCTTTACGTCTCGACCATTTCGAGACTCCTCGTCATGTCCCCGATCTCATCTGGGACTCCGAACTCCTTCGGTACATCAACATACATAAACTCATAATAAAACTGTCATCGTAACTTTAAGCGTGCGGACCCTACGGGTTCGAGAACTATGTAGACATGACCGAGACACGTCTCCGGTCAATAACCAATAGCGGGACCTGGATGCCCATATTGGCTCCCACATATTCTACGAAGATCTTTATCGGTCAGACCGCATAACAACATACGTTGTTCCCTTTGTCATCAGTATGTTACTTGCCCGAGATTCGATCGTCGGTATCTCGATACCTAGTTCAATCTCGTTACCGGCAAGTCTCTTTACTCGTTCCTAAACACATCATCCCGCAACTAACTTATTAGTCACAATGCTTGCAAGGCTTATAGTGATGTGCATTACCGAGTGGGCCCAGAGATACCTCTCCGACAATCGGAGTGACAAATCCTAATATCGAAATACGCCAACCCAACAAGTACCTTTGGAGACACCTGTAGAGCACCTTTATAATCACCCATTTACGTTGTGACGTTTGGTAGCACACAAAGTGTTCCTCCGGTAAACGGGAGTTGCATAATCTCATAGTCATAGGAACATGTATAAGTCATGAAGAAAGCAATAGCAACATACTAAACGATCGGGTGCTAAGCTAATGGAATGGGTCAAGTCAATCACGTCATTCTCCTAATGAGGTGATCTCGTTAATCAAATGACAACTCATGTCTATGGCTAGGAAACATAACCATCTTTGATTAACGAGCTAGTCAAGTAGAGGCATACTAGTGACACTCTGTTTGTCTATGTATTCACATATGCATTATGTTTCAGGTTAATACAATTCTAGCATGAATAATAAACATTTATCATGATATAAGGAAATAAATAATACTTTATTATTGCCTCTAGGGATTATTTCCTTCAAGACGGTGGTCTTGCAATAGAGAAGAGGGAGAGGCGAGACGGTGGTTTTGGAATGGAGATGATGGAGAGGAGAGGAGGTGGTTTTGCAATGGAGAAGATCAGAAGAGGGAGAGGCGAGACGGTGGTTTTGGAATGGAGATGATGGAGAGCAGAGGAGGTGGTTTTGCAATGGAGAAGATCAGAAGAGGGAGAGGCGAGACGGTGGTTTTGGAATGGAGATGATGGAGAGGAGAGGAGGTGGTTTTGCAATGGAGAAGAGGGAGAGGAGCGTGCGGCAGCGATTTAGGATTGGACGAGAGGGCCGGCGCGCTGTGACTGGATCAAAATCAAAATCAATTTACCCTTCAATTAAGAAAGCGACCCCACATTAACTAGTCTCCCTTTTATTCCGGGTCATAATTGACCATGATTTTCGCACATAAAATATATGTTATACGTTGCAAAAATAATATAATTTGAAAGTACATTCAGATACGAACCAAACGATACAATTTTTGGTGACATGCATTCACATTTTGCTTGTCAAATACTGTACGTGGTCAAACTTTGACCTGAAATACGCAAAACTACAAAAAAATACTTCCAAGACCAGCGCCGCTCTTCCGCTCTTCTCCTCTTGAACCACCGCCGCTCCTCTCACGTTCCAATCTAAATGCAGCGCCGCTCCTCTCCTCTTCCATTTCAAAACCACCGGCCCTCCTCTCCTGTTCCAGTCCAAAACCAGCGTCGCTCCTCTCCCGTTCTAATCCAAAACCAGCGCTGCTCCTCTCCTCTTCCATTCAAAAACCACCGCCGGCGAGTGAAGGTCCTGTGGAGAAGTAGATCGATGGAGGAGTACAACCGATACGTGAGGATCGCAGACGGCGACCCTGTGAAGCTAGCTAGGATGTTGGAGATACAGTCTTGGTTTGACAACAAGGACCAACTAGCGGCGACGGCGACATCCATGGCTAAATATCTGCAACAGAGCGAAAAGGCGGCGATACTCCCGGAGGGAGTCGCGCCGGAGTACATAGAGCTGCTCCTCTGGGCCATGGAGCAAACAGATTCACCGAATTTGATCGTGAGGGAGCGGTGGTGGGAGTATCGATCCCAGATGGAGTATCCACCAGAGATTGAAGGATCGAGCATCTATAGGGTGCCGTTTGTGAGGGTGTCCTGCCAGAGCGAGCCGGTGGAGTCTTCGTCGACCGAACCCAACTGCAAGAGGAGAAAAGCAGTTGGCCCGACGATGCTTCCCCGCCATCGTCTCCCTCGCCGTTCACATCGTCTCACGGGGCGGCTGTCTGCCGCCGGGGAATAGGAGGGGGCTGCCCCCCTAGCCCAATAGTCGGGCAGGTTGTGAATTGTCAGGAGGAGCTTAGGGTTGTCAGTATTTGCAGGTTGTGAATTGTGTTTTGTGTTGTGTATTTTGAGAGTACTTTCAGATATGAATGTCTTTTGAATTTCAGATTTGCAGTATTGAGCATATGAAGTATTTTATGAATTCTAGAGATCTATTTTTAGCACTTAAAAAATGTAGTTTCATAGGAGTATAAAAGTTCAGACAATGTGATTCTCAGAGAAGAAACTGCAAGTTCAGTTTCAGATAAGAAACTCCAACATTCAGAGGCAGAGCATTTATATTAACACGGCCTTTTCAAACAGGGTTAACATCATGTTGGAAGTTATATTCATGGTCGAAAATGGAACTACCAGCCAGTTAACATCATGCTGATCAACATTCATGCATAGCACATCTTCATATGATGCACAGTCAAAATGCCCACACAATGTCGAGTGTGCGAAACACAGAGAAAACGAGGGACGAAGTTTTGGCAAGTGTTGGACGTGGTTTTGGGCTGCCCCGTCTAGGCCTACTCCCTCCTCCCCGCGGCCGGCTCTGCTGCCGCGCAGGCCTCACCGCCCCACCGTACTCCCATCGCTGGCCTAGCCATCCCTCTACTCACCCACACCTGCTGTTATTCTCCGGCGATGGCAAACGAACCAGTAAACCCTCGTACAGTCGTACTCCCCTCCACGTGGGAAACAACTGCCGAGTCTTCCCTGCCTCCGTGTTGTTCCCTTCCTAGGCATCGCCGTCGTCCACCGCCCTGGTGCTCTCTGCGCGGCCTACTCAACGTGGTCAATGACCGACATGCATCTGAAGTGGACTGTACGTGGAGAGGCCGACAGCTCGGTCCACGGCCACACGCAAGGAAATGCCTCCTTATTAGACGCAAAATAATGATTCCTCCACCTGACATCAGGGA